>NC_069504.1:254747186-255048852 GCF_027579735.1 Bombina bombina | reverse complement strand
AACCTGAGTTACACTAACACCTAACCTTACACTACAATTAAATAAATTACCTAAATAAAATAAAATTACCTAAATTACAACCCCCCCCCCCACTAAATTACACAAAATAAAAAAAGACATTATCAGATATTTAAACTAATTACACCTAATCTAATAGCCCTATCAAAATAAAAAGCCCCCCCAAAATAAAAAAAACCCTAGCCTAAACTACCAATAGCCCTTAAAAGGGCCTTTTGCGGGGCATTGCCCCAAAAGAAATCAGCTCTTTTACCTGTAAAAAAAAAAAAATACAAACACCCCCCAACAGCAAAACCCACCACCCACACAACCAACCACCCAAATAAAATCCTAACTAAAAAAACCTAAGCTCCCCATTGCCCTGAAAAGGGCATTTGGATGGGCATTGCCCTTAAAAGGGCATTTAGCTATTTTTCAGTGCCCAAACCCTAACCTAAAACTAAAACCCACCCAATAAACCCTTAAACCCAATAAACCCTTGGGAGCACATTATTTGGTAAGATTGCCAAAACCAAGACACAATTTTTTGGTTCAGGTAGGGTGCAGCATGTTTGGTTTGAACCTGGTCAGGATCATTACAATGAATGCATAGTTCCAGCAGTGAATCATGTAGGTGGGAGTGTGACGATATGGGGCTGCATGACTGCAAAAGGTGTTGCGGAGATGACATTTATAGATAGCACCATGAATGCCTGCAATATACCAAAATACTGGCTGAAAAGATGACTCCCAGTCTCCAGAAGTTTGTCAGAGGACGAATATTCCAGCATGATAACGATCCAAAGCACACTACCAAAATCACAAAGGAGTTTCTAAAGGAGAAACAAGTGAAAACTATGACCTAGTAAAGTTTGTCACTTGACTTGAATCCAGTAGAACACCTTTGGGGTATTTTAAAGAAAATGGTAGAGCAACACAACCCCTCTAGCAAAGAGCAGCTGAAAAAACAGAATTTATGCTTACCTGATAAATTACTTTCTCCAACGGTGTGTCCGGTCCACGGCGTCATCCTTACTTGTGGGATATTCTCTTCCCCAACAGGAAATGGCAAAGAGTCCCAGCAAAGCTGGTCACATGATCCCTCCTAGGCTCCGCCCACCCCAGTCATTCGACCGACGGACAGGAGGAAATATATATAGGAGAAACCATATGATACCGTGGTGACTGTAGTTAGAGAAAATAATTCATCAGACCTGATTAAAAAACCAGGGCGGGCCGTGGGCCGGACACACCGTTGGAGAAAGTAATTTATCAGGTAAGCATAAATTCTGTTTTCTCCAACATTGGTGTGTCCGGTCCACGGCGTCATCCTTACTTGTGGGAACCAATACCAAAGCTTTAGGACACGGATGAAGGGAGGGAGCAAATCAGGTAACCTAAACGGAAGGAACCACAGCTTGCAAATCCTTTCTCCCAAAAATAGCCTCCGAAGAAGCAAAAGTATCAAATTTGTAAAATTTGGCAAAAGTGTGCAGTGAAGACCAAGTCGCTGCCTTACATATCTGGTCAACAGAAGCCTCGTTCTTGAAGGCCCATGTGGAAGCCACAGCCCTAGTGGAGTGAGCTGTGATTTTTTCAGGAGGCTGCCGTCCGGCAGTCTCATAAGCCAATCGGATGATGCTTTTAAGCCAAAAGGAAAGAGAGGTAGAAGTCGCCTTTTGACCTCTCCTTTTACCAGAATAAACAACAAACAAGGAAGATGTTTGTCTGAAATCTTTAGTAGCCTCTAAATAGAACTTTAGAGCACGGACAACGATCAAATTGAGAGGAAACGGTGGGAATACGTAAGCTAGGTTGAAAGTCCAAGGAGCTACTAGTGCATCTACTAGAGTCGCCTTGGGATCCCTGGATCTGGACCCGTAGCAAGGAACCTTGAAGTTCTGACGAGACGCCATCAGATCCATGTCTGGAATGCCCCATAATTGAGTTATTTGGGCAAAGATTTCCGGATGGAGTTCCCACTCCCCCGGATGAAATGTCTGACGACTCAGAAAATCCGCATCCCAATTTTCCACTCCTGGGATGTGGATCGCAGACAAGTGGCAGGAGTGATCCTCCGCCCATTTAATTATTTTGGTCACTTCTTTCATCGCCAGGGAACTCTTTGTTCCCCCTTGATGATTGATATACGCAACAGTCGTCATGTTGTCTGATTGGAACCTTATGAATTTGGCCTTTGCTAGTTGAGGCCAAGCTCTGAGAGCATTGAATATCGCTCTCAGTTCCAGAATGTTTATCGGGAGAAGAGACTCTTCCCGAGACCATAGACCCTGAGCTTTCAGGGATTCCCAGACCGCACCCCAGCCCACTAGACTGGCGTCGGTCGTGACAATGACCCACTCTGGCCTGCGGAAGCTCATTCCCTGGGACAGATGGTCCAGGGTCAGCCACCAACGGAGTGAATCTCTAGTCTTTTGATCTACTTGAATCATTGGAGACAAGTCTGTATAATCCCCATTCCACTGTTTGAGCATGCACAGTTGTAATGGTCTTAGATGAATTCGTGCAAAAGGAACTATGTCCATTGTTGCAACCATCAATCCTATTACTTCCATGCACTGCGCTATGGAAGGATGAGGAACAGAATGAAGCACTTGACAAGAGCTTAGAAGTTTTGATTTTCTGACCTCTGTCAGAAAAATCCTCATTTCTAAGGAATCTATTATTGTTCCCAAGAAGGGAACTCTTGTTGACGGGGACAGAGAACTCTTTTCTTTGTTCACCTTCCATCCGTGAGATGTGAGAAAGGCTAAAACGATGTCCGTATGAGCCTTTGCCTTTGACAGGGACGACGCTTGTATTAGAATGTCGTCCAAGTAAGGTACTACTGCAATGCCCCTTGGTCTTAGAACCGCTAGAAGGGACCCTAGCACCTTTGTGAAAATCCTTGGAGCAGTGGCTAATCCGAATGGAAGAGCCACAAACTGGTAATGTTTGTCCAGAAAAGCGAACCTTAGGAACTGATGATGTTCCTTGTGGATAGGGATATGTAGGTACGCATCCTTTAGATCCACGGTAGTCATAAATTGACTTTCCTGGATGGTGGGTAGAATCGTTCGAATAGTTTCCATTTTGAACGATGGTACCCTGAGAAATTTGTTTAGGATCTTCAAATCCAAAATTGGTCTGAACATTCCCTCTTTTTTGGGAACTACGAACAGATTGGAATAAAATCCCATTCCTTGTTCCTTTATTGGAACTGGGTGTATCACTCCCATCTTTAACAGGTCTTCTACACAATGTAAGAATGCCTGTCTCTTTATTTGGTTTGAGGGTAAGTGAGACTTGTGGAACCTTCCCCTTGGGGGTAGTTCCTTGAATTCCAGGAGATTACCTTGAGAAACTATTTCTAGCGCCCAAGGATCCTGAACATCTCTTGCCCAAGCCTGAGCAAAGAGAGAGAGTCTGCCCCCCACCAGATCCGGTCCCGGATCGGGGGCTACTCCTTCATGCTGTCTTGTTAGCAGTGGCAGGCTTCTTGGCCTGCTTACCCTTGTTCCAGCCTTGCATTGGTTTCCAGGCTGGTTTGGGTTGTGAGGCATTACCCTCTTGCTTAGAGGATGCAGAATTAGAGGCTGGTCCATTTCTGCGAAAGGGACGAAAATTAGGCTTATTTTTAGCCTTAAAAGACCTATCCTGTGGAAGGGCGGGGCCTTTCCCCCAGTGATGTCTGAAATAATCTCTTTCAAATCAGGTCCAAATAAAGTTTTACCTTTGAAAGGAATGTTAAGTAATTTTGTCTTGGATGACACATCCGCTGACCAAGACTTTAGCCAAAGCGCTCTGCGCGCCACAATAGCAAACCCTGAATTTTTCGCCGCTAATTTTGCTAATTGCAAAGCGGCATCTAAAATAAAAGAGTTAGCCAATTTAAGTGCGTGAACTCTGTCCATAACCTCCTCATATGGAGTTTCCCTACTGAGCGACTTTTCTAGTTCCTCGAACCAGAACCACGCTGCCGTAGTGACAGGAACAATGCATGAAATTGGTTGTAGAAGGTAGCCTTGCTGTACAAAAATCTTTTTAAGCAAACCTTCCAATTTTTTATCCATAGGATCTTTGAAAGCACAACTATCTTCGATAGGAATAGTAGTGCGTTTGTTTAGAGTAGAAACTGCCCCCTCGACCTTGGGGACTGTCTGCCATAAGTCCTTTCTGGGGTCGACCATAGGAAATAATTTCTTAAATATAGGGGGAGGAACAAAAGGTATGCCGGGCTTTTCCCACTCTTTATTTACTATGTCCGCCACCCGCTTGGGTATAGGAAAAGCGTCGGGGGGCACCGGAACCTCTAGGAACCTGTCAATCTTGCATAATTTCTCTGGAATGACCAAATTGTCACAATCATCCAGAGTAGATAACACCTCCTTAAGCAGTGCGCGGAGATGTTCTAATTTAAATTTAAATGTCACAACATCAGGTTCAGCTTGATGAGAAATTTTTCCTGAATCTGAAATTTCTCCCTCAGACAAAACCTCCCTCATGGCCCCTTCAGATTGGTGTGAGGGTATGACAGAACAATTATCATCAGCGTCCTCTTGCTCTTCAGTGTTTAAAACAGAGCAATCACGCTTTCTCTGATAAGTAGGCATTTTGGATAAAAGATTTGCTATGGAGTTATCCATTACAGCCGTTAATTGTTGCATGGTAATAAGTATTGGCGCACTAGATGTACTAGGGGCCTCCTGCATGGGCAAAACTGGTGTAGACACAGTAGGAGATGATGTAGTATCATGTTTACTCCCCTCATTTGAGGAATAATCTTGGGCAATATCATTATTTGTGGCAGTACTGTCCTTACTTTGTTTGGACGCTATGGCACAATTATCACATAAATTTAAATGGGGAGACACATTTGCTTTCATACATATAGAACATAGCTTATCTGAAGGTACAGACATGTTAAACAGGCTTAAACTTGTCAACAATGCACAAAAAAACGTTTTAAAATAAAACCGTTACTGTCACTTTAAATTTCAAACAGAAAACACTTTATTACTGAATATGTGAAAAAGTATGAAGGAATTGTTCAAAAATCACCAAATTTTCACCACAGTGTCTTAAAGCCTTAAAAGTATTGCACACCAAATTTTTTTATCCCTTAAAATAACGGAACCGGAGCCGTTTTTCAATTTAACCCCTATACAGTCCCAGATACAGTCTTTGCTAAGACCCAACCAAGCCCTGAGGGGAATACGATACCAAATGACGCCTTCTAAAAGCTTTTTCAGAGATTCTTAGATCCTCACACATGCATCTGCATGCCCTGCTCTCAAAAAACAACTGCGCATTAATGGCGCTAAAATGAGGCTCAGTCTATGACTAGAAAGGCCCCCTGACTGAAAAAGGTGTCCAATACAGTGCCTGCCGTTTTATAAACGTTCCCCAAGATTATAAATGTCAATTGTTAGCCTAAATTTGAATAATATGCACAAATAAAGCAATCGATTTAGCCCATAAAAATGTCTACCAGTTTTTTAGCCCATAATAAGCCCTTTATTCTGTTTGTTTTTGACTAAGAAAATGGCTTACCGGTCCCCATGAGGGGAAATGACAGCCTTCCAGCATTACACAGTCTTGTTAGAAATATGGCTAGTCATACCTTAAGCAGAAGAGTCTGCTAACTGTTTCCCCCAACTGAAGTTACTTCATCTCAACAGTCCTATGTGGAAACAGCAATCGATTTTAGTTACTGTCTGCTAAAATCATCTTCCTCTTACAAACAGAAATCTTCATCCTTTTCTGTTTCAGAGTAAATAGTACATACCAGCACTATTTTAAAATAACAAACACTTGATAGAAGAATAAAAACTACATTTAAACACCAAAAAAACTCTTAACCATCTCCGTGGAGATGTTGCCTGTGCAACGGCAAAGAGAATGACTGGGGTGGGCGGAGCCTAGGAGGGATCATGTGACCAGCTTTGCTGGGACTCTTTGCCATTTCCTGTTGGGGAAGAGAATATCCCACAAGTAAGGATGACGCCGTGGACCGGACACACCAATGTTGGAGAAAAAAGATCTCTGAAGAAGGGTAGAACATCTCTCCAGACATTTGTACGACACTGGTTTCCTTCATGCCAAGGAGGATTGAGTCTGTCATCAAAAATAAAGGAGGACATGCAAAGTATTGAAAAAAATAAAAGATTTGAATCTCAGTAATGAAAGGTGCACTGACTCACAGGTGATCCTAAGCTCTCTACTTCCGGAATTCTTCTCTGCTTATTCCTTATTGAACTAATGCTAATCTAATACTCAAACTTCCTCCTAAATTATTACCGCTCTCCTATTCCAGTTCTTGTGTGTGTTATGTTCTCACCTACAGATGTGAATCTCCCATTGTTGCAGAATCCTTGTTACATAATTATATACTCCGCTTTATGCTATTGAATTCATGATATGTCCAACTACCTGTGTGTCAATACTATTTTCCAATGTTATGTTTAGATTGCTTAACAATAAGTAGTTGCTCCATGACTAAGAATATATTAACGCTAACAAATATATTCACATAGGTCATCTATAGCTTTGCCAAATGTATTCATTAGCAACAATCAAACCATGTATACTGCTATACTGAATTAATCTGTGAATATATCCAAAACATTTTTCCTTAAAGTTAGTAACTTAACTCATTCAATCTTTGCTATAGACCCCAGGAGGGTTCTAAGTGGTTGTGACAGCATTAGAGCTCATTGCCATTAAGTAGATGAAAACATGATAAAACATATTTATACAATATTCATGTTTAATAAAGATTTTAACTATGTATTTACGGCAAATATTTGACATTTGCTAATGCGAATAAGCTATGTTGTTTGCGTGATGGGTGTTTTTTTTAAACAATTTTTGTTTCTCCATTGACTTCTATGGGGAATGCGAAAATGAGATAGTGTTTGCGCAATAGTCGGGTGTTAGGATTTTTCTACTTTTTTCCCATTGATTTCTATAGGAGAATACATGCACGCACACGCAACAAATTGAAGTTAGGATTTTGCGCTAGTCGGGTTAACGCAACACGACTAGCACAAAAATCTTAAAGGGACATTATACACTATTTTTCTCTTTGCATATATGTTTTGTAGATGATCTTTTTATATAGCCCATAAAGTTTCATTTTCTAAAAAATGTGTATTGTTGCTTATTTTTAAATAAAATTGCTCAGATTTTCAGACTCGTAAACAAACACCAAAGTTTGATGTGAACACCATCAGCTACCTTCTCCAGCTTGCTCCTGTTTGTGTAAAGGGTCTTTTCATATGCAAAAGAAGGGGGAGGGGGAGTGTCTTATTTCCCACTTGCAATGGGCTTTCCAGATAACCTTTCAACAGAGCTAAGCTGAGAGTTTCTAAGTAAGTATTTAAACCATTTTATCATGGATTTTTATCTGGGCATCTTGTTCTTTATAGTAGTGTCTATTACATGCAGTTATATGAAAATGAGTTTATACTGTCACTGCACCACTTGTTATCTAGCCCATAGTTTGAGAAGATGGTAAGAACCAAACATCTAATGTGTGGAAGTGAAATTAAATTGACTCTTAAAGCACCAATAAGCATAACCAATGTTGCCACGTTATTAGCAAACGCAGTGCACAATGTCTACTTTATACGCTTTTTGAAAGCATGTAAAAACATAATTTATGCTTACCTGATAAATTTATTTCTCTTGTAGTGTATCCAGTCCACGGATCATCCATTACTTGTGGGATATTCTCATTCCCAACAGGAAGTTGCAAGAGGACACCCACAGCAGAGCTGTAATATAGCTCCTCCCCTAACTGTCATAGCCAGTCATTCGACCGAAAACAAGCCGAGAAAGGAGGAACTATAGGGTGTAGTGGTTACTGTAGTTTAAATTTAAAAATTACCTGCCTTAAAATGATACACTACAAGAGAAATAAATTTATCAGGTAAGCATAAATTATGTTTTCTCTTGTTAAGTGTATCCAGTCCACGGATCATCCATTACTTGTGGGATACCAATACCAAAGCTAAAGTACACGGATGAAGGGAGGGACAAGGCAGGAACTTAAATGGAAGGAACCACTGCCTGTAAAACCTTTCTCCCAAATATAGCCTCCGAAGAAGCAAAAGTATGAAATTTGTAAAATTTTGAAAAAGTATGAAGCGAAGACCAAGTCGCCGCCTTGCAAATCTGTTCAACATAAGCCTCATTTTTAAAGGCCCAAGTGGAAGCCACAGCTCTAGTGGAATGAGCTGTAATCCTTTCAGGAGGCTGCTGTCCAGCAGTCTCATAGGCTAAGCGGATTAAGCTTCTTAGCCAAAAAGAAAAAGAGGTTGCCAAAGCCTTTTGACCTCTCCTCTGTCCAGAGTAGACAACAAACAAAGCAGATGTTTGACGAAAATCTTTAGTAGCTTGTAAGTAAAACTTTAAAGCACAGACCACGTCCAGATTGTGTAACACAAGGATGGAACCACAATCTCTTGATTGATATTCTTGTTAGATACCACCTTAGGTAAGAACCCAGGTTTGGTACGCAGGACTACCTTATCCGTATGAAAAATCAGATAAGGAGAATCACACTGTAAGGCAGATAGCTCAGAGACTCTACGAGCCGAGGAAATAGCTACCAAAAAAAAAAAAAAAAAGAACTTTCCAAGATAAAAGTTTATCTATGGAATGAAGAGGTTCAAACGGAACTCCTTGAAGAACCTTAAGAACCAAGTTTAAGCTCCATGGTGGAGCAACAGGTTTAAACACAGGCTTGATTCAAACTAAAGCCTGACAAAATGCCTGAACGTCTGGAACATCTGCCAGACGCTAGTGCAAAAGAATAGACAGAGCAAATATCTGTCCCTTTAAGAAACTAGCTGACAATCCTTTTTCCAAACCTTCTTGGAGAAAAGATAAAATCCTAGGAATCCTGACCTTACTCCATGAGTAACCCTTGGATTCACACCAATAAAGATATCTACGCCATACCTTATGCTAAATTTTCCTGGTGACAGGCTTTCGTGCCTGTATTAAGGTATCAATAACTGACTCGGAGAAGCCACGCTTTGAAAAAATCAAGCATTCAATCTCCAGGCAGTCAGCCTCAGAGAAATTAGATTTGGATGGTTGAAAGGACCCTGAAGTAGAAGGTCCTGTCTCAGAGGCAGAGACCATGGTGGGAAGGATGACATGTCCACTAGATCTGCATACCAGGTCCTGCGTGGCCACGCAGGTGCTATCAGAATCACCGATGCTCTCTCCTGCTTGATCTTGGCAATCAGTCGAGGGAGCAGAGGAAACGGTGGAAACACATAAGCCAGGTTGAAAGACCAGGGCGCTGCTAGAGTATCTATCAGTGTCGCCTTGGGATCCCTGGACCTGGATCCGTAACACGGAAGCTTGGCGTTCTGGCGAGACGCCATGAGATCCAGTTCTGTTTTGCCCCAACGGAGAATCAGTTGTGCAAATACCTCCGGATGGAGTTCCCACTCTCCCGGATGAAAAGTCTGACGACTTAGAAAATCCGCCTCCCAGTGCTCTACACCTGGGATATGGATAGCTGATAGGTGGCAAGAGTGAATCTCTGCCCAGTGAATTATTTTTGAAACTTCTAACATCTCTAGGGAACTTCTTGTTCCCCCTCGATGGTTGATGTAAGCTACAGTCGTGATGTTGACCGACTGAAATCTGATGTACCTCAGAGTTGCTAACGGAGGCCAAACCTGAAGAGCCTTGAATATCGCTCTTAGTTCCAGAATATTTATTGGAAGGAGAGACTCCTCCTGAGTCCACGATCCCTGAGCCTTCAGGGAGTTCCAGACTGCACCCCAACCTAGAAGGCTGGCATTTGTTGTTACAATAGTCCAATCTGGCCTGCGAAGGTCATACCTTTGGACAGATGGACCCGAGATAGCCACCAGGGAAGAGGATCCCTGGTCTCTTGGTCCAGATTCAGTTGAGGGGCCAAATCTGTGTAATCCCCGCTCCACTGACTGAGCCTGCATAGTTGCAGCGGTCTGAGATGTAAGCGTGCAAATGGCACTATGTCCATTGCCGCTACCATTAAGCCGATTACTTCCATACACTGAGCCACCAAAGGGCGCGGAATGGAATGAAGAACCCGACAGGAATTTAGAAGCTTTGATAACCTGGACTCCGTCAAGGTAAATTTTCATTTCTACAGAATCTATCAGAGTCCCTAGAAAGGAAACTCTTGTGAGTGGGGATAGAGAACACTTTTCCTCGTTCACTTTCCACCCATGCAACCTCAGAAATGCCAGTACTACGTCCGTATGAGACTTGGCAATTTGGAAGTTTGACGCCTGTATCAGGATGTCGTCTAAATAAGGGGCTACTGCTATGCCCCGCGGCCTTAGGACCGCCAAAAGCGACCCTAGAACCTTTGTAAAGATTCTTGGGGCTGTAGCTAATCCAAAGGGAAGAGCTACAACTGGTAATGCCTGTCTTGAAAGGCAAACCTGAGAAACCGATGATGATCTTTGTGTATCGGAAAGTGAAGATAAGCATCCTTTAGATCCACGCTGTAGTCATATATTGACCCTCCTGGATCAGTGGTAGGATGGTACAAATAGTTTCCATCTTGAACGACGGAACTTTGAGGAATTTGTTTAAGATCTTTAGATCCAAAATCGGTCTGAAGGTTCCCTCTTTTTTGGGAACCACAAACAGATTTGAGTAAAAACCCTGTTCCTGTTCCTCCTTTGGAACTGGATGGATCACTCCCATAACTAGGAGGTCTCGTACACAGTGTAAGAATGCCTCACTCTTTATCTGGTTTGCAGATAATTGTGAAAGGTGAAATCTCCCTTTTGGGGGGGGGAGCTTTGAAGTACAGAAGATATCCCTGGGATATAATTTCCAACGCCCAGGGATCCTGAACATCTCTTGCCCACGCCTGGGCGAAGAGTGAAAGTCTGCCCCCTACTAGATCCGTTACCGGATAGGGGGTCGTTCCTTCATGCTGTCTTAGAGGCAGCAGCAGGCTTTTTGACCTGCTTACCTTTTTTCCAGGTCTGGTTTGGTCTCCAGACCGTCTTGGATTGAGCAAAAGTTCCCTCTTGTTTATTATTAGAGGAAGTTGATGCCGCACCTGCCTTGAAGTTTCGAAAGGCACGAAAATTAGACTGTTTGGCCCTAGATTTGGACCTGTCCTGAGGAAGGGCACAACCTTTTCCTCCCGTGATATCAGCAATAATCTCCTTCAAACCAGGCCCGAATAGGGTCTGCCCCTTGAAGGGAATGTTAAGTAGCTTAGATTTTAAAGTCACGTCAGCTGACCATGATTTAAGCCATAGCGCTCTGCGCGCCTGTATAGCAAAACCAACATTCTTAGCCATTAGTTTATTCAAATGAACAATGGCATCAGAAATAAAATAATTGGCTAGCTTAAGTGCTCTAAGTTTGCCAAGTATGTCATCCAATGGAGTCTCTACCTGTCAAGCCTCTTCCAGAGACTCAAACCAGTACGCCGCCGCAGCAGTGACAGGGGCAATGCATGCAATGGGCTGTAGGATAAAACCTTGTTGAATAAATATTTTCTTAAGATAACCTTCTAATTTTTTATCCATTGGCTCTAAAAAGGCACAACTGTCCTCGACA
Organism: Bombina bombina; assembly: GCF_027579735.1. Classification (NCBI taxonomy): domain Eukaryota; kingdom Metazoa; phylum Chordata; class Amphibia; order Anura; family Bombinatoridae; genus Bombina; species Bombina bombina. Next base: position 255,037,257 of record NC_069504.1, on the reverse strand, counting down.
GGGATAGTAGTACGCTTTTCTAGAGTAGAAACTGCTCCCTCCACCTTAGGGACTGTCTGCCATAAGTCCCGTGTGGTGGCGTCTATTGGAAAACATTTTTCTAAAAATAGGAGGGGAAGAGAATGGCACAACTGGTCTATCCCATTCCTTATTAATAATTTCTGTAAACCTTTTAGGTATTGGAAAAACATCAGTACACACCGGCACTGCAAAGCATTTATCCAGTCTACAAAATTTATCTGGCACTGCAATGGTATCACAGTCATTCAGAGCAGCTAAAACCTCCCTAAGTAACACGCGGAGGTGTTCAAGCTTAAATTTAAATGTAGAAATATTAGAATCAGGTATCTTTCCTGAGTCATTAACATCACCCACTGACTGAAGCTCTCCTTCCTCAGCTTCTGCATATTGTGAGGCAGTATCTGACATGGTTTTTTAAAGCATCAGTATGCTCTGCATTTTGTCTCACCCCAGAGCTATCTCGCTAACCTCTAAGTTCAAGTAGTCTGGCTAATACCGCTGACATTGTATTATCCATGACTGCCGCCATGTCTTGTAAAGTAAACGCTATGGGCGCCCTAGATGTACTTGGCGCCATTTGAGCGTGAGTCCCTTGGGCGGGAGTCAAAGGGTCTGACACGTGGGGAGAGTTAGTCGGCATAACTTTCCCCTTGTCAGATTCCTCTGGTGATAATTTTTTTAAAAACAGAATATGATCTTTATTGCATAAAATGAAATCAGTACATTTGGTACACATTCTAAGAGGGGGTTCCACCATGGCTTTTAAACATAATGAACAAGGAGTTTCTTCTATGTCAGACATGTTTATACAGACTAGCAATGAGACTAGCAAGCTTGGAAAACACTTTAAATCAAGTTAACAAGCAAATATAAAAAACGGTACTGTGCCTTTAAGAGAAACAAATTTTGTCAGAATTTGAAAAACAGTGAAAAAATGCAGTAAATCAAACAAAATTTTTACAGTGTATGTAATAGGCTAGCAGAGCATTGCATTCACTTGCAAATGGATGATTAACCCCTTAGTTCAAAAAACGGATCAAAAAAACGAAATAGACTTTTTTTTTTTTTTTTTAACAGTCACAACCAACTGCCACAGCAAGCTGTGGTCCTACCTTCCCCAATAAACGACTTTGGAAAGCCTTTGAGCCCTTTAGAGATGTTCTATAGCATACAGGGGACTCCTGAGGGAAGCTGGATGTCACAGTTTGTAATTTTAACTGCACCAACTGTAACTTTTATACTATAACAGTGGAAAGCCTCAGTAAAACTGTTTCTAGTCAAAATTTAAGCCAGCCATGTGGAAAAAAACTAGGCCCCAATAAAGTTTTATCACCAATGCATATATAAAAACGATTAAACATGCCAGTAAACGTTTATATTGCAATATCATAAGGGTATTACCCCTGGGAGTAAGCATGATACCAGTCATTATTAAATCACTGTATTCAGGCTTAACTTACATTAATCCGGTATCAGCAGCATTTTCTAGTGTTTTCCATCTCTAGAAAAAATTATAACTGCACATACCTGATAGCAGAATAAACTGCACGCCATTCTCTCGCTGAAGTTACCTCATCTGTGTAATCCCCTCAGACATATGTGAGAATAGCAATGGATCTTAGTTACAACCTGCTAAGATCATAGAAACCTCAGGCAGATTCTTCTTCTATTTACTGCCTGAGATAAAATAGCACAACTCCGGTACTATTTAAAAATAACAAACTTTTGATTGAAGAAAATAAACTAACTATATTTAACCACTCTCTCCTACAACATCCTAGCTTGTTGAGAGTTGCAAGAGAATGACTGGCTATGACAGTTAGGGGAGGAGCTATATTACAGCTCTGCTGTGGGTGTCCTCTTGCAACTTTCTGTTGGGAATGAGAATATCCCACAAGTAATGGATGATCCGTGGACTGGATACATTTAACAAGAGAAAGCATATTAAAACCAAGGAATCACACCAGCAAAAGACAAATTGCAGAGTCCAAACTAGTTGGTGCCACAGCTACCAAAATTAGAACCCAGATGTAGAAATAATTTTCCCCAGAATATAATGGAAATGTTCTCTGAAATGAAAACCAGTCCTGAATGGCTGCTCCTCTTCAGATACACACTTAGCCATGTCTAAACAATTTCTGTATATTAAAGGGACAGTCTAGGCCAAAATAAACTTTCAAGATTCAGATAGAGCATGTAATTTTAAACAATTTTCCAATTTACTTTTATCACCAATTTTGCTTTGTTCTCTTGGTATTCTTAGTTGAAAGCTTAACCTAGGAGGTTCATATGCTAATTTCTTAGACCTTGAAGCCCACCTCTTTCAGATTGCATTTTAACAGTTTTTCACCACTAGAGGGTGTTAGTTCAAGTATTTCATATAGATAACACTGTGCTCGTGCACGAGAAGTTATCTGGGAGCAGGCACTGATTGTCTAGACTGCAAGTCTGTCAAAAGAACTGAAAAAAGGGACAGTTTGCAAAGGCTTAGATAAAAGATAATCACAGAGGTTAAAAGTATATTATTATAAATGTGTTAGTTATGCAAAACTGGGAAATGGGTAATAAAGGGATTATCTATCTTTTAAAACAATAAAAATTCTGGTGTAGACTGTCCCTTTAAATAAGGGGCACCACTATAATCCTTTATCTGCAAGGCAAAGATCTATAAAATAAAAAATGTATAAACCACATTCACAAGAACAACATACCTCTATGTTGCTACAAGAACTTAACTCCTAAATGTATGTGTAGCAAACAGAAAGACTGCTTAATATACAGTGGGGCAAAAAAGTATTTAGTCAGCCACTAATTGTGCAAGTTCTCCCACTTAAGAAGCTGAGAGAGGCCTGTAATTTTCATCATAGATATACCTCAACTATGAGAGACAAAATGTGGAAACAAATCCAGACAATCACATTGTCTGATTTGGAAAGAATTTATTTGCATATTATGGTGGAAAATAAGTATTTGGTCAATATCAAAAGTTCATCTCAATACTTTGTTATATATCCTTGACAGAGGTCAAATGTTTTTTGTAAGTCTTCACAAGGTTATCACACACTGTTGCTGGTATGTTGGCCCATTCTTGCATGCAGATCTCCTCTAGAGCAGTGATGTTTTGGGGCTGTCGCTGGGCAACACGGACTTTCAACTCCCTCCAAAGGTTTTCTATGGGGTTGAGATCTGGAGACTGGCTAGGTGTAATATCCCTTTAAGTAAGAACCTCCCATCAACTCCTTACCTCTATTTAAAGCTCACATTTTCACTAACAGATTGCCTGTTAATTGAAGTGTATGTCAAGCACACTTCTCTATCCTGCTTATACTAGTAGGATATTTTCCTTTTCAGGTCAAAGCACGAAGTTGACATCTCAACTCTAACTACTGTATCACTTCTATCTGAACTCCACATCTTATTCAAGTCAATTTGTTTATCTCACGTTCTTACAGAAAGCTAACTTACAGGTTGCTTAGCTTGAACTCATCGTTTGTTTGTCTCCTCGCTTCAGCGATAACCGGAAGTAAGTCACGCTCACACGCCGCGGTCTCACTAACCGCTCAAGTCTCTTCCAGGTTAGACGCTCACTCCTGTTTCCCCAAAATCATCGTTTGATCGGATTAAGGTAAATTGCACCCTGACTGTATTACTTGTATATGAACTGTGCATACAATTTACCGCTTAAGTCTGCTCTCAGCTTCACATATGTAAGATCAACTGAAACACCAATTATTTCAAGCTGTCTGAAAGTTAAGTGTTATACCGCTTAAAGGACTTTCGACTAGATTTAGAGTTTTGTCGGTAATGACCCGCGTAGCTAACGCTGGCTTTTTTCTGGCCGCACCTTTAAAATAACTCTGGTATTGAGAGTCCACAGAATGGCTGCGTTAGGCTCCAAAAAAGGAGCGTAGAGCATATTTAACCAACTTCAACTCTAGATACCAGAGTTGCTTACGGAAGCGGCCAGCTTCAAAAACGTGCTCGTGCACGATTCCCCCATAGGAAACAATGGGGCTGTTTGAGCTGAAAAAAAACCTAACACCTGCAAAAAAGCCGCGTTCAGCTCCTAACGCAGCCCCATTGTTTCCTATGGGGAAACACTTCCTACGTCTGCACCTAACACTCTAACATGTACCCCGAGTCTAAAGACCCCTAACCTTACACTTATTAACCCCTAATCTGCCGCCCCCGCTATCGCTGACCCCTGCATATTATTATTAACCCCTAATCTGCCGCTCCGTAAACCGCCGCTACTTACATTATCCCTATGTACCCCTAATCTGCTGTCCCTAACACCGTCGACCCCTATATTATATTTATTAACCCCTAATCTGCCCCCCACAACGTCGCCTCCACCTGCCTACACTTATTAACCCCTAATCTGCTGACCGGACCGCACCGCTATTATAATAAAGTTATTAACCCCTAATCCGCCTCACTAACCCTATAATAAATAGTATTAACCCCTAATCTGCCCTCCCTAACATCGCCGACACCTAACTTCAATTATTAACCCCTAATCTGCCGACTGGAGCTCACCGCTATGCTAATAAATGTATTAACCCCTAAAGCTAAGTCTAACACTAACACCCCCCTAAGTTAAATATAATTTTAATCTAACGAAATTAATTAACTCTTATTAAATAAATTATTCCTATTTAAAGCTAAATACTTACCTGTAAAATAAATCCTAATATAGCTACAATATAAATTATAATTATATTATAGCTATTTTAGGATTTATATTTATTTTACAGGTAACTTTGTATTTATTTTAACCAGGTACAATAGCTATTAAATAGTTAAGAACTATTTAATAGCTAAATTAGTTAAAATAATTACAAATTTACCTGTAAAATAAATCCTAACCTAAGTTACAATTAAACCTAACACTACACTATCAATAAATAAATTAAATAAAATACCTATAGTTATCTACAATTAAACCTAACACTACACTATCAATAAATAAATTAAATACAATTCCTACAAAGAAGTTACAAAAAATAAAAAAATATTTACAAACATTAGAAATATTTTACAACAATTTTAAACTAATTACACCTACTCTAAGCCCCCTAATAAAATAACAAAGACCCCCAAAATAAAAAAATGCCCTACCCTATTCTAAATTACTAAAGTTCAAAGCTCTTTTACCTTACCAGCCCTGAACAGGGCCCTTTGCGGGGCATGCCCCAAAGAATTCAGCTCTTTTGCCTGTAAAAAAAACACATACAATACCCCCCCCCCAACATTACAACCCACCACCCACATACCCCTAATCTAACCCAAACCCCCCTTAAATAAACCTAACACTAAGCCCCTGAAGATCTTCCTACCTTATCTTCACCATACCAGGTTCACCGATCGATCCAGAAGAGCTCCTCCGATGTCCTGATCCAAGCTCAAGCAGGGGGCTGAAGAGGTCCATGATCCGGCTGAAGTCATCATCCAAGCGGGAGCTGAAGAGGTCCATGATCCGGCTGAAGTCATCATCCAAGTGGGAGCTGAAGAGGTCCATGATCCGGCTGAAGTCTTCTATCAACGGCATCTTCAATCTTCTTTCTTCCGGATCCATCTTGCAGACCTCCGACGCGGAACATCCCGCTGGCCCGACGGACTACCGACGAATGAAGGCTCCTTTAAGGGACGTCATCCAAGATGGCATCCCTCGAATTCCGATTGGCTGATAGGATTCTATCAGCCAATCAGAATTAAGGTAGGAATATTCTGATTGGCTGATGGAATCAGCCAATCAGATTCAAGTTCAATCCGATTGGCTGATTGGATCAGCCAATCAGATTGAGCTCGCATTCTATTGGCTGTTCCGATCAGCCAATAGAATGCAAGCTCAATCTGATTGGCGGATTGGATCAGCCAATCGGATTGAACTTGAATCTGATTGGCTGATTCCATCAGCCAATCAGATTTTTCCTACCTTAATTCCGATTGGCTGATAGAATCCTATCAGCCAATCGGAATTCGAGGGACGCCATCTTGGATGACGTCATTTAAAGGAACCGTCATTCGGCGAGTAGGCGTCAGTTGAAGAGGATGTTCCGCGTCGGCTTGGAAGAAGATGGCTCCTCTCCGCTCCGGAAAAAAGAAGATTGAAGATGCGGCTTGATAGAAGACTTCATCCCGATGATGGACTTCCGACTTCAGCCCGATGATGGAGTTCTTCAGCCGCTGCTTGGATCCAGACTTTAGCCCGAGGATGTACGTCACTCTTCAGCCCCCCGCTTGGGCTTGGATCAAGACTTCGGACCCTCTTCTGGACAGATCGGGACCCGGTGAGGTGAAGACAAGGTAGGGAGATCTTCAGGGGCTTAGTGTTAGGGTTATTTAAGGGGGTTTGGGTTAGATTAGGGGTATGTGGGTGGTGGGTTGTAATGTTGGGGGGGGGTATTGTATGTGGTTTTTTTACAGGCAAAAGAGCTGAATTCTTTGGGGCATGCCCCGCAAAGGGCCCTTTTCAGGGCTGGTAAGGTAAAAGAGCTTTGAACTTTTTTATTTTAGAATAGGGTAAAGCATTTTTTTTATTTTGGGGGGCTTTGTTATTTTATTAGGGGGCTTAGAGTAGGTGTAATTAGTTTAAAATTGTTGTAATATTTTTCTAATGTTTGTAAATATTTTTTTATTTTTTGTAACTTAGTTCTTTTTTATTTTTTGTACTTTAGTTAGTTTATTTAATTGTATTTATTTGTAGGTATTGTATTTAATTAATTTATTGATAGTGTAGTGTTAGGTTTAATTGTAGATAATTGTAGGTATTGTATTTAATTATTAAATGAATAAATAAGAGAGTAGTCACAGCTAAAAGTAAATGCTGTGAAAAAGAATGATAAGGCAGCACACAAATTGCATAAATAATGAGTGGTTTATTTGCTAAACCTACACATGTCAAAAACAAAATTCACAAAACCCTTAATTGCAATAAAAAGAGTAACTATTAAACCCAGGCCTGGTTAGTACTATTATCTGACACACTACCGTAAAACTACAGTTATTACAAATAATGTTCGAAGTATATAACATATCTTAAACTATGCACTGTTATAAATAAACAATGTGTGAAAGATAAACTGTTGCAACATAATTCAAAAGAGACACAGATTAACAATGTCCGTTTTAACAGAGCACTTAGTGTGAATCACACGCTCTGTGAATGAAATGTGTTACAAAGAAGCAGTTCCAGCGTTACTGATTGGGAAACCAACTGTAATAGAATTACTGAGCAAACAGTCTCACCACATTCGCGGTACAAAGTTCCAGTATTTGCTCCAACACTAGCTTGTATAATTACCACTTGATCACTCCAAGCTTTGCATGTTTCTCATGCCGGATCCTGGTAATTCTCCAAACAAAGCGGTTTGTGTTAAGGCTCCATTACGGTTAATGCCTCCTTGTATTTACAAAACCAGAACTTCCATTCAAGACTGCTGCATGCTTGTCAGTTGTTAGAATCACATAAAGTAACTCGGTATGCTTCAGACCAGCTGCCAGGGACTTAGCACTCCACTTCAAACAGTTGCCGCTTCACAAAACGTCAGGCATGACGCGTTTCGCCCCTCCCCTTAGTGGGCTGACTTTAGGGCTTCATCGGATGCTTGTTTCTGGTGATAACACCCCTTTTATAGCTCAATAGCTAATTTAAATTTTTAATTGATGACAGTTTTGGCACCATATTGCAACCTCATATTTAAAGATAAACAAAAAACTTTTAATTGCACAAACATCATATTTATTAAATAGTTACGTTATGCAACATATATTTGGGTTTATTCTTTTTCATTCCGGGATGGCAGAATCAGAACTACACAATGTATTTACCATTGCAATTTTTTACATCTCAAAACTTTGCTTATCTTTTAAGCCAGACTAATGACTATTACATACACAACTGAAATAATGTAAGTATAGAGATACCAAAGGTTCTTTAGCATTTGTCCTCTACTAGGGAAAAGTTCTACAGAAAGCATGAGAAAACAGAATTTATGCTTACCTGATAAATTACTTTCTCCAACGGTGTGTCCGGTCCACGACGTCATCCTTACTTGTGGGATATTCTCTTCCCCAACAGGAAATGGCAAAGAGTCCCAGCAAAGCTGGTCACATGATCCCTCCTAGGCTCTGCCCACCCCAGTCATTCGACCGACGGACAGGAGGAAATATATATAGGAGAAACCATATGATACCGTGGTGACTGTAGTTAGAGAAAATAATTCATCAGACCTGATTAAAAAACCAGGGCGGGCCGTGGACCGGACACACCGTTGGAGAAAGTAATTTATCAGGTAAGCATAAATTCTGTTTTCTCCAACATTGGTGTGTCCGGTCCACGGCGTCATCCTTACTTGTGGGAACCAATACCAAAGCTTTAGGACACGGATGAAGGGAGGGAGCAAATCAGGTCACCTAAACGGAAGGAACCACAGCTTGCAAAACTTTTCTCCCAAAAATAGCCTCCGAAGAAGCAAAAGTATCAAATTTGTAAAATTTGGCAAAAGTGTGCAGTGAAGACCAAGTCGCTGCCTTACATATCTGGTCAACAGAAGCCTCATTCTTGAAGGCCCATGTGGAAGCCACAGCCCTAGTGGAGTGAGCTGTGATTCTTTCAGGAGGCTGCCGTCCGGCAGTCTCATAAGCCAATCGGATGATGCTTTTAAGCCAAAAGGAAAGAGAGGTAGAAGTCGCTTTTTGGCCTCTCCTTTTACCAGAATAAACAACAAACAAGGAAGATGTTTGTCTGAAATCTTTAGTAGCCTCTAAATAGAACTTTAGAGCACGGACAATGTCCAAATTGTGTAACAAACGTTCCTTCTTTGAAACTGGATTCGGACACAAAGAAGGTACAACTATCTCCTGGTTAATATTTTTGTTAGAAACTACTTTAGGAAGAAAACCAGGCTTAGTACACAAAACCACCTTATCTGCATGGAACACCATATAAGGAGGAGAACACTGCAGAGCAGATAACTCTGAAACTCTTCTAGCAGAAGAAATTGCAACCAAAAACAAAACTTTCCAAGATAGTAACTTAATATCTATGGAATGTAAGGGTTCAAACGGAACCCCTTGAAGAACTGAAAGAACTAGATTTAGACTCCAGGGAGGAGTCAAAGGTCTGTAAACAGGCTTGATCCTAACCAGAGCCTGAACAAATGCTTGAACATCTGGCACAGCTGCCAGTCTTTTGTGTAGTAAGACAGATAAAGCAGAGATCTGTCCCTTTAGGGAACTTGCAGATAATCCTTTCTCCAAACCTTCTTGAAGAAAGGAGAGAATCTTAGGAATTTTTATCTTATTCCATGGGAATCCTTTGGATTCACACCAACAGATATATTTTTTCCATATTTTATGGTAAATTTTTCTAGTTACAGGTTTTCTGGCCTGAACCAGAGTATCTATCACCGAATCTGAAAACCCACGCTTTGATAGAATCAAGCGTTCAATCTCCAAGCCGTCAGTTGGAGGGAGACCAGATTTGGGTGTTCGAATGGACCTTGAACAAGAAGGTCCTGTCTCAAAGGTAGCTTCCATGGTGGAGCCGATGACATATTCACCAGGTCTGCATACCAAGTCCTGCGTGGCCACGCAGGAGCTATCAAGATCACCGAGGCCCTCTCCTGATTGATCCTGGCTACCAGCCTGGGAATGAGAGGAAAACGGTGGGAATACGTAAGCTAGGTTGAAAGTCCAAGGTGCTACTAGTGCATCTACTAGAGTCGCCTTGGGATCCCTGGATCTGGACCCGTAGCAAGGAACCTTGAAGTTCTGACGAGACGTCATCAGATCCATGTCTGGAATGCCCCATAATTGAGTTATTTGGGCAAAGATTTCCAGATGGAGTTCCCACTCCCCCGGATGAAATGTCTGACGACTCAGAAAATCCGCTTCCCAATTTTCCACTCCTGGGATGTGGATCGCAGACAAGTGGCCGGAGTGATCCTCCGCCCATTGAATTATTTTGGTCACTTCTTTCATCGCTAGGGAACTCTTTGTTCCCCCTTGATGATTGATATAAGCTACAGTCGTCATGTTGTCTGATTGGAACCTTATGAATTTGGCCTTTGCTAGTTGAGGCTAAGCTCTGAGAGCATTGAATATCGCTCTCAGTTCCAGAATGTTTATTGGGAGAAGAGACTCTTCCTGAGACCATAGACCCTGAGCTTTCAGGGATTCCCAGACCGCACCCCAGCCCACTAGACTGTCGTCGGTCGTAACAATGACCCACTCTGGCCTGCGGAAGCTCATTCCCTGGGACAGATGGTCCAGGGTCAGCCACCAACGGAGTGAATCTCTGGTCTTTTGATCTACTTGAATCATTGGAGACAAGTCTGTATAATCCCCATTCCACTGTTTGAGCATGCACAGTTGTAATGGTCTTAGATGAATTCGTGCAAAAGGAACTATGTCCATTGTTGCAACCATCAATCCTATTACTTACATGCACTGCACTATGGAAGGACGAGGAACAGAATGAAGCACTTGACAAGAGCTTAGAAGTTTTGATTTTCTGACCTCTGTCAGAAAAATCCTCATTTCTAAGGAATCTATTATTGTTCCCAAGAAGGGAACTCTTGTTGACGGGGACAGAGAACTCTTTTCTTTGTTCACTTTCCATCCATGAGATGTGAGAAAGGCTAGAACGATGTCCGTATGAGCCTTTGCCTTTGACAGGGACGACGCTTGTATTAGAATGTCGTCCAAGTAAGGTACTACTGCAATGCCCCTTGGTCTTAGAACCGCTAGAAGGGACCCTAGCACCTTTGTGAAAATCCTTGGAGCAGTGGCTAATCCGAATGGAAGAGCCACAAACTGGTAATGTTTGTCCAGAAAAGCGAACCTTAGGAACTGATGATGTTCCTTGTGGATAGGGATATGTAGGTACGCATCCTTTAGATCCAGGGTAGTCATAAATTGACTTTCCTGGATGGTGGGTAGAATTGTTTGAATAGTTTCCATTTTGAACGATGGTACCCTGAGAAATTTGTTTAGGATCTTCAAATCCAAAATTGGTCTGAACGTTCCCTCTTTTTTGGGAACTACGAACAGATTGGAATAAAATCCCATTCCTTGTTCCTTTATTGGAACTGGGTGTATCACTCCCATCTTTAACAGGTCTACTACACAATGTAAGAATGCCTGTCTCTTTATTTGGTTTGAGGATAAGTGAGACTTGTGGAACCTTCCCCTTGGGGGTAGTTCCTTGAATTCCAGGAGATAACCTTGAGAAACTATTTCTAGCGCCCAAGGATCCTGAACATCTCTTGCCCAAGCCTGAGCAAAGAGAGAGAGTCTGCCCCCCACCAGATCCGGTCCCGGATCGGGGGCTACTCCTTCATGCTGTCTTGTTAGCAGTGGCAGGCTTCATGGCCTGCTTACCTTTGTTCCAGCCTTGCATTGGTTTCCAGGCTGGTTTGGGTTGTGAGGCATTACCCTCTTGCTTAGAGGATGCAGAATTAGAGGCTGGTCCATTTCTGCGAAAGGGACGAAAATTAGGCTTATTTTTAGCCTTAAAAGACCTATCCTGTGGAAGGGCGTGGCCCTTTCCCCAAGTGATGTCTGAAATAATCTCTTTCAAATCAGGTCCAAATAAAGTTTTACCTTTGAAAGGAATGTTAAGTAATTTTGTCTTGGATGACACATCCGCTGACCAAGACTTTAGCCAAAGCGCTCTGCACGCCACAATAGCAAACCCTGAATTTTTCGCCGCTAATTTTGCTAATTGCAAAGCGGCATCTAAAATAAAAGAGTTAGCCAATTTAAGTGCGTGAACTCTGTCCATAACCTCCTCATATGGAGTTTCTCTACTGAGCGACTTTTCTAGTTCCTCGAACCAGAACCACGCTGCCGTAGTGACAGGAACAATGCATGAAATTGGTTGTAGAAGGTAGCCTTGCTGTACAAAAATCTTTTTAAGCAAACCTTCCAATTTTTTATCCATAGGATCTTTGAAAGCACAACTATCTTCGATAGGAATAGTAGTGCATTTGTTTTGAGTAGAAACTGCCCCATCGACCTTGGGGACTGTCTGCCATAAGTCCTTTCTGGGGTCGACCATAGGAAATAATTTCTTAAATATAGGGGGAGGAACAAAAGGTATGCCGGGCTTTTCCCACTCTTTATTTACTATGTCCGCCACCCGCTTGGGTATAGGAAAAGCGTCGGGGGACACCGGAACCTCTAGGAACCTGTCCATCTTGCATAATTTCTCTGGAATGACCAAATTGTCACAATCATCCAGAGTAGATAACACCTCCTTAAGCAGTGCGCGGAGATGTTCTAATTTAAATTTAAATGTCACAACATCAGGTTCAGCTTGATGAGAAATTTTTCCTGAATCTGAAATTTCTCCCTCAGACAAAACCTCCCTCATGGCCCCTTCAGATTGGTGTGAGGGTATGACAGAACATAATAATCAGCGTCCTCTTGCTCTTCAGTGTTTAAAACAGAGCAATCGTGCTTTCTCTGATAAGTAGGCATTTTGGATAAAAGATTTGCTATGGTGTTATCCATTACAGCCGTTAATTGTTGCATGGTAATAAGTATTGGCGCACTAGATGTACTAGGGGCCTCCTGAATGGGCAAAACTGGTGTAGACACAGTAGGAGATGATGTAGTATCATGTTTACTCCCCTCATTTGAGGAATCATCTTGGGCAATATCATTATTTGTGGCAGTTTTTTAATTTAATTTAAATGGGGAGACACATTGGCTTTCATACATATAGAACATAGCTTATCTGAAGGTATAGACATGTTAAACAGGCTTAAACTTGTCAACAATGCACAAAAAACGTTTTAAAATAAAACCGTTACTGTCACTTTAAATTTCAAACAGAAAACACTTTATTACTGAATATGTGAAAAAGTATGAAGGAATTGTTCAAAAATTACCAAATTTTCAACACAGTGTCTTAAAGCCTTAAAAGTATTGCACACCAAATTTCAGAGCTTTAACCCTTAAAATAACGGAACCGGAGCCGTTTTTCAATTTAACCCCTATACAGTCCCAGATACAGTCTTTGCTAAGACCCAACCAAGCCCTGAGGGGAATACGATACCAAATGACGCCTTCTAAAAGCTTTTTCAGAGATTCTTAGATCCACACACATGCATCTGCATGCCCTGTTCTCAAAAAACAACTGCGCATTAATGGCGCGAAAATGAGGCTCAGTCTATGACTAGAAAGGCCCCCTGACTGAAAAAGGTGTCCAATACAGTGCCTGCCGTTTTCTAAACGTTCCCCAAGATTATAAATGTCAATTGTTAGCCTAAATTTGAATAATATGCACAAATAAAGCAATCGATTTAGCCCATAAAAATGTCTACCAGTTTTTTAGCCCATCCCCAACTGAAGTTACTTCATCTCAACAGTCCTATGTGGAAACAGCAACCGATTTTAGTTACTGTCTGCTAAAATCATCTTCCTCTTACAAACAGAAATCTTCATCCTTTTCTGTTTCAGAGTAAATAGTACATACCAGCACTATTTTAAAATAACAAACACTTGATAGAAGAATAAAAACTACATTTAAACACCAAAAAACTCTTAACCATCTCCGTGGAGATGTTGCCTGTGCAACGGCAAAGAGAATGACTGGGGTGGGCGGAGCCTAGGAGGGATCATGTGACCAGCTTTGCTGGGACTCTTTGCCATTTCCTGTTGGGGAAGAGAATAAACAAGTAAGGATGACGCCGTGGACCAGACACACCAATGTTGGAGAAATCTATTTTTTCATTAAGGCCATTTGGAGCCAGTGTATTTAATCGATAAATCCATCGGGATTCATTCCTTAATAGCATATTGTCAACATCACCACCACGGCGGTGCTGTTTTATGTGCTGAATGCCAGTTACTTTCATAATAGTAAAATCAGAATTATGATATAATTCAAAGTGTCTGGCCACTGGGCTATCCTGCTCTTTGTTCTTAATGTCATCCCTATGCTCTCTGACTCGATCTTTCAGATCACGCTTAGTTTTCCCTATGTAAAATAGGGGGCATGAGCAGTGCAAGAGGTAAATGACACCTGTAGTGTTGCAGGTTATCCACTGTTTTATATTGTATTGTCTACCTGTTAAAGTTTCAAATTTACATGTTTTTTGTATAAACCTGCAATACACGCAATGCCCACAAGGGCTACAGCCTTGCCATTTGCCTCTTGTGCTTAACCAATTGGTTTTCGGTTCTCTTATGTATTCACTTCTAACAAGCTTATCCTTAAGACTATCAGCTCTGCGTGCTGTCAACAAAGGGAAGTCTCCTACATAATCTTTCAGTTCAGTATCAATAGTCAACATATGCCAATATTTATTCATTATGTCTTTAAGTTTGCCCCAGTGTGCATTGTACTTAGTTATGAGGCATACCTTATCACCATTCCTTTTATCTGCATTATGTTTGTAGAGCAGATAATTTCTTATGCTATTTCTAGCCCTCGTCCAGGCCCTTTTAACCTGTCTCTTAGAATATCCTCTTTCAAGGAACCTAGACGACATCTCATTGGCCTGTGATTCAAACTCCTCTAAGTCGGAACAGTTCCTTCGTAACCGAAGGAATTGGCCAACTGGAATGCCAGTTTTTAGGCATTCCGGATGGTGGCTAGTAGCATGTAAAAGGCTATTAGTGGCCGTTGATTTACGATGGACCTTAGTGGTTAGATCTCTACCTTCTTTCCTAATTGATAGATCTAAAAAAGTTGCTTCATCTTTACTCATTTCACATGTAAGAAAGATGTTGTACCCATTGTCAGTGTTCAAAATACTCAAGAAATTCTCTAACAACTCTTTGCTGCCCCGCCACATAGCGGAGCCAGAGTGCCACACGTGCCTCCACTAGGGATTCAAAACACGAAAAAACTCTCGTGCCTCCCATAAGCCAAGATGTAAACAGGCATATGTGGGGGCACATGTGGCACCCATGGCCGTGCCTTGGAGCTGTCTATAATATCTTCCATCAAATTGGAATATATTATTGTTCAATATGAGTTGTAACAAAGAGATTACAAAATCAGTATGTTTTTGAAAATCATGCCCTCTTTGTTCAAGAAAATATCTGGTTGCTCTGATTCCCACATTATGGGGGATCGAGGAGTATAACGACTCGACATCAAGGGTTACTAACCATGTGTCTTCATCAACGTCAATGCCATCTAATTTCCTAAGGACATCCAAAGTATCCTGGACATAGGAGGGCAGTGAACTCAGGAAGGGTCTCATAAAGTAGTCTATATATCTACTCGCTCCTTCCATAGGCCCCCCTATGCCCGAGATAATTGGTCATCCCGGCGGTTTGCTCATGCTTTTGTGCAGCTTAGGGATGCAGTAATATCAACATCCTCATTTTGCTCCTCTAAGAGTGACAGTAAATCATCCAGGGCAGGTTTGTCACTTCTGTCCAGAGGCACATCCGGACCCATTTTTCTATTCATCACTTTTTTAAGTACCAACTTCTTTTATGAATTCAAATTTATCCAGATGTGCCTATGGACAGAACGACAAACCTTTACTTAGCAGTGACATTTGTGTGAGGGAAAGGGGAACGGAAGATAGGTTCACAACCCTGAGGGTGTCAACACCCCCAGACCCATGTGATCCAAGAATAGAGGTTATACCCTCTGATTCCTGGTTAACATCCGTGTACCTCTGTTGTTCTTGTATCTCCCACCACCTCTTCTCCTGTTTGAAGAGCGTCCACCTCCCTCTCTTTCTCCTGCCCCCCCTCCTTGTTTTCCGCCTAAAGGGGGCAGGTCTGAAGAAGAGCCCACCACAATTTCATTTTGCTCATTATCTGAGTTGTCAGTCCCTGAGTCATATGAAAACCTGCTGTTATTACTATTTCTGTAGATATAGATCTTGTTTTTCCTTTCATCATCCTGATCTCTCATTAATTTTTTCCTCTTTCTGAATTTCACTTCATTTTGTAATGTATCTAGATTCCTTTGAATCTCTTTATTTAGTTTTTCGAAAGCTGGATCTACAGAAAAAATATTTACAGCTATGTATGCCTTTTCTACTTCTATCTTACTTTCTTCTAACTTAATTTTATCCTCTGATATCATTAATTCCATCAGTTCAATTGTACATTTAGTTAGAATTGCATTCCATTTTGCAACAAATTCATTATCAGCATTTGGTCCTCTTAAACTAATGCCAGGGTCCAGTTTAATCCTTAGACCTCTTGGTATTAGTTTTTCTCTAACATAGTTCTCAAGGCTAGCAATCTCCCATTTAAGTTTCAATTCTTTAATAGCTTTAGCTTTATATAGTTTAAATGCTGTAAACACATCCTCACTTTTTTCATCAATGTTTTGCTCATCAATGATAATTGTGGCTTTAAAAGCTTCACTCACATCACTTTGCCATCTTTCATCAGTAATTTTAAATGCCATTTTGCCACCCCAGAATGAAAAACAACAGAGTTCTTGACAATATGGAGGATACCAAATAATAAATAGACTCCACTCGGTTCGTAATCAAAGATAGGTGCTCAACTGAAACAGCATTAAATCAGCTGCATATGTCCAAATTACTAATTATTGAAATGTGTGCACTCTATCTTGATCACAAACAAAAACAATTTTGGTGCTAGCAGTCATAATGAAATATTAAATGAATAAATAAGAGAGTAGTCACAGCTAAAAGTAAATGCTGTGAAAAAGAATGACAAGGCAGCACACAAATTGCATAAATAACGAGTGGTTTATTTGCTAAACCTACACATGTCGAAAACAAAATTCACAAAACCCTTAATTGCAATAAAAAGAGTGACTATTAAACCCAGGCCTGGTTAGTACTATTATCTGACACACTACCGTAAAACTACGGTTATTACAAATAATGTTCAAAGTATATAACATATCTTAAACTATGCGCTGTTATAAATAAACAATGTGTGAAAGATTGTGTGAAAGATAAACGGTTTTGTAAATACAAGGAGGCATTAACCGTAATGGAGCCTTAACACAAACCGCTTTGTTTGGAGAATTACCAGGATCCGGCATGAGAAACATGCAAAGCTTGGAGTGATCAAGTGGTAATTATACAAGCTAGTGTTGGAGCAAATACATTGTGTAGTTCTGATTCTGCCATCCCGGAATGAAAAAGAATAAACCCAAATATATGTTGCATAACGTAACTATTTAATAAATATGATGTTTGTGCAATTAAAAGTTTTTTGTTTATCTTTAAATATGAGGTTGCAATATGGTGCCAAAACTGTCATCAATTAAAAATTTAAATTAGCTATTGAGCTATAAAAGGGGTGTTATCACCAGAAACAAGCATCCGATGAAGCCCTAAAGTCAGCCCACTAAGGGGAGGGGCGAAACGCGTCATGCCTGACGTTTTGTGAAGCGGCAACTGTTTGAAGTGGAGTGCTAAGTCCCTGGCAGCTGGTCTGAAGCATACCGAGTTACTTTATGTGATTCTAACAACTGACAAGCATGCAGCAGTCTTGAATGGAAGTTCTGGTTTTGTAAATACAAGGAGGCATTAACCGTAATGGAGCCTTAACACAAACCGCTTTGTTTGGAGAATTACCAGGATCCGGCATGAGAAACATGCAAAGCTTGGAGTGATCAAGTGGTAATTATACAAGCTAGTGTTGGAGCAAATACTGGAACTTTGTACCGCGAATGTGGTGAGACTGTTTGCTCAGTAATTCTGTTACAGTTGGTTTCCCAATCAGTAACGCTGGAACTGCTTCTTTGTAACACATTTCATTCACAGAGCGTGTGATTCACACTAAGTGCTCTGTTAAAACGGACATTGTTAATCTGTGTCTCTTTTGAATTATGTTGCAACAGTTTATCTTTCACACATTGTTTATTTATAACAGCGCATAGTTTAAGATATGTTATATACTTCGAACATTATTTGTAATAACCGTAGTTTTACGGTAGTGTGTCAGATAATAGTACTAACCAGGCCTGGGTTTAATAGTCACTCTTTTTATTGCAATTAAGGGTTTTGTGAATTTTGTTTTTGACATGTGTAGGTTTAGCAAATAAACCACTCGTTATTTATGCAATTTGTGTGCTGCCTTGTCATTCTTTTTCACAGCATTTACTTTTAGCTGTGACTACTCTCTTATTTATTCATTTAATATTTCATTATGACTGCTAGCACCAAAATTGTTTTTGTTTGTGATCAAGATAGAGTGCACACATTTCAATAATTAGTAATTTGGACATATGCAGCTGATTTATTGCACCTATCTTTGATTACGAACCGAGTGGAGTCTATTTATTATTTGGTATCCTCCATATTGTCAAGAACTCTGTTGTTTTTCATTCTGGGGTGGCAAAATGGCATTTAAAATTACTGATGAAAGATGGCAAAGTGATGTGAGTGAAGCTTTTAAAGCCACAATTATCATTGATGAGCAAAACATTGATGAAAAAAGTAAGGATGTGTTTACAGCATTTAAACTATATAAAGCTAAAGCTATTAAAGAATTGAAACTTAAATGGGAGATTGCTAGCCTTGAGAACTATGTTAGAGAAAAACTAATACCAAGAGGTCTAAGGATTAAACTGGACCCTGGCATTAGTTTAAGAGGACCAAATGCTGATAATGAATTTGTTGCAAAATGGAATGCAATTCTAACTAAATGTACAATTGAACTGATGGAATTAATGATATCAGAGGATAAAATTAAGTTAGAAGAAAGTAAGATAGAAGTAGAAAAGGCATACATAGCTGTAAATATTTTTTCTGTAGAACCAGCTTTCGAAAAACTAAATAAAGAGATTCAAAGGAATCTAGATAAATTACAAAATGAAGTGAAATTCAGAAAGAGGAAAAAATTAATGAGAGATCAGGATGATGAAAGGAAAAACAAGATCTATATCTACAGAAATAGTAATAACAGCAGGTTTTCATATGACTCAGGGACTGACAACTCAGATAATGAGCAAAATGAAATTGTGGTGGGCTCTTCTTCAGACCTGCCCCCTTTAGGCGGAGAACAAGGAGGGGGGGCAGGAGAAAGAGAGGGAGGTGGACGCTCTTCAAACAGGAGAAGAGGTGGTGGGAGATACAAGAACAACAGAGGTACACGGATGTTAACCAGGAATCAGAGGGTATAACCTCTATTCTTGGCTCACATGGGTCTGGGGGTGTTGACACCCTCAGGGTTGTGAACCTATCTTCCGTTCCCCTTTCCCTCACACAAATGTCACTGCTAAGTAAAGGTTTGTCGTTCTGTCCATCGGCACATCTGAATAAATTTGAATTCATAAAAGATCTTAATTTATTTGCCAGGAAGTTGGTACTTAAAAAAGTGATGAATAGAAAAATGGGTCCGGATGTGCCTCTGGACAGAAGTGACAAACCTGCCCTGGAGGATTTACTGTCACTCTTAGAGGAGCAAAATGAGGATGTTGATATTACTCAACACCCTAAAAAATCCAATTTTAGACCGACTTCAAAATACATGCCCCCACTCTCAACAGCTCCAGAGATTCAAAACTTTGTAAGATGCGTTGAAAAAGAGATTGGGGATCTACAAGGATGTGAAGTTGTTCAGGATAATTTGAGTATAGATGAGAGAAGGTCTCTCAAAGAATTACTCAATAGTAAGGGACTCATTTTTAAATCATCCGACAAGGGTGGTAATTTGGTGGTCATGAATGATCATGATTATGTGACAGAAATCCAGAGGCAATTATCTAATACTACACAGTATGAATTGACAAACAGAATTGCATTTGACACATCTTGTAATGAGCTTTTGTTTATTCTCAATGATGCTTTGAGAGAGGGGCTAATAACAACTAAAGAACATGCATTCATGTTCAAAAAGTTTCCAATTGTGCCAACCTTTTACTGCATCCCTAAGCTGCACAAAAGCATGAGCAAACCGCCGGGACGACCAATTATCTCGGGCATAGGGGGGCCTATGGAAGGAGCGAGTAGATATATAGACTACTTTATGAGACCCTTCCTGAGTTCACTGCCCTCCTATGTCCAGGATACTTCGGATGTCCTTAGGAAATTAGATGGCATTGACGTTGATGAAGACACATGGTTAGTAACCCTTGATGTCGAGTCGTTATACTCCTCGATCCCCCATAATGTGGGAATCAGAGCAACCAGATATTTTCTTGAACAAAGAGGGCATGATTTTCAAAAACATACTGATTTTGTAATCTCTTTGTTACAACTCATATTGAACAATAATATATTCCAATTTGATGGAAGATATTATAGACAGCTCCAAGGCACGGCCATGGGTGCCACATGTGCCCCCACATATGCCTGTTTACATCTTGGCTTATGGGAGGCACGAGAGGTTTTTTCGTGTTTTGAATCCCTAGTGGAGGCACATGTGGCACTCTGGCTCCGCTATGTGGATGATATTCTACTCCTGTGGCGGGGCAGCAAAGAGTTGTTAGAGAATTTCTTGAGTATTTTGAACACTGACAATGGGTACAACATCTTTCTTACATGTGAAATGAGTAAAGATGAAGCAACTTTTTTAGATCTATCAATTAGGAAAGAAGGTAGAGATCTAACCACTAAGGTCCATCGTAAATCAACGGCCACTAATAGCCTTTTACATGCTACTAGCCACCATCCGGAATGCCTAAAAACTGGCATTCCAGTTGGCCAATTCCTTCGGTTACGAAGGAATTGTTCCGACTTAGAGGAGTTTGAATCACAGGCCAAAGAGATGTCGTCTAGGTTCCTTGAAAGAGGATATTCTAAGAGACAGGTTAAAAGGGCCTGGACGAGGGCTAGAAATAGCATAAGAAATTATCTGCTCTACAAACATAATGCAGTTAAAAGGAATGGTGATAAGGTACGCCTCATAACTAAGTACAATGTACACTGGGGCAAACTTAGAGACATAATCAATAAATATTGGCATATGTTGACTATTGATACTGAACTGAAAGATTATGTAGGAGACTTCCCTTTGTTGACAGCACGCAGAGCTTAAGGATAAGCTTGTTAGAAGTGAATACATAAGAGAACCGAAAACCAATTGGTTAAGCACAAGAGGCAAATGGCAAGGCTGTAGCCCTTGTGGGCATTGCGTGTATTGCAGGTTTATACAAAAAACATGTAAATTTGAAACTTTAACAGGTAGACAATACAATATAAAACAGTGGATATCCTGCAACACTACAGGTGTCATTTACCTCTTGCACTGCTCATGCCCCCTATTTTACATAGGGAAAACTAAGCGTGATCTGAAAGATCGAGTCAGAGAGCATAGGGATGACATTAAGAACAAAGAGCAGGATAGCCCAGTGGCCAGACACTTTGAATTATATCATAATTCTGATTTTACTATTATGAAAGTAACTGGCATTCAGCACATAAAACAGCACCGCCGTGGTGGTGATGTTGACAATATGCTATTAAGGAATGAATCCCGATGGATTTATCGATTAAATACACTGGCTCCAAATGGCCTTAATGAAAAAATAGATTTCTCATGCTTTCTGTAGAACTTTTCCCTAGTAGGGGACAAATGCTAAAGAACCTTTGGTATCTCTATACTTACATTATTTCAGTTGTGTATGTAATAGTCATTAGTCTGGCTTAAAAGATAAGCAAAGTTTTGAGATGTAAAAAATTGCAATGGTAAATACATTGTGTAGTTCTGATTCTGCCATCCCGGAATGAAAAAGAATAAACCCAAATATATGTTGCATAACATGTAACTATTTAATAAATATGATGTTTGTGCAATTAAAAGTTTTTTGTTTATCTTTAAATATGAGGTTGCAATATGGTGCCAAAACTGTCATCAATTAAAAATTTAAATTAGCTATTGAGCTATAAAAGGGGTGTTATCACCAGAAACAAGCATCCGATGAAGCCCTAAAGTCAGCCCACTAAGGGGAGGGGCGAAACGCGTCATGCCTGACGTTTTGTGAAGCGGCAACTGTTTGAAGTGGAGTTCTAAGTCCCTGGCAGCTGGTCTGAAGCATACCGAGTTACTTTATGTGGTTCTAACAACTGACAAGCATGCAGCAGTCTTGAATGGAAGTTCCGGTTTTGTAAATACAAGGAGGCATTAACCGTAATGGAGCCTTAACACAAACCGCTTTGTTTGGAGAATTACCAGGATCCGGCATGAGAAACATGCAAAGCTTGGAGTGATCAAGTGGTAATTATACAAGCTAGTGTTGGAGCAAATACTGGAACTTTGTACCGCGAATGTGGTGAGACTGTTTGCTCAGTAATTCTATTACAGTTGGTTTCCCAATCAGTAACGCTGGAACTGCTTCTTTGTAACACATTTCATTCACAGAGCGTGTGATTCACACTAAGTGCTCTGTTAAAACGGACATTGTTAATCTGTGTCTCTTTTGAATTATGTTGCAACAGTTTATCTTTCACACATTGTTTATTTATAACAGCGCATAGTTTAAGATATGTTATATACTTCGAACATTATTTGTAATAACCGTAGTTTTACGGTAGTGTGTCAGATAATAGTACTAACCAGGCCTGTGTTTAATAGTCACTCTTTTTATTGCAATTAAGGGTTTTGTGAATTTTGTTTTCGACATGTGTAGGTTTAGCAAATAAACCACTCGTTATTTATGCAATTTGTGTGCTGCCTTGTCATTCTTTTTCACAGCATTTACTTTTAGCTGTGACTACTCTCTTATTTATTCATTTAATATTTCATTATGACTGCTAGCACCAAAATTGTTTTTGTTTGTGATCAAGATAGAGTGCACACATTTCAATAATTAGTATTGTATTTAATTAATTTATTGATAGTGTAGTGTTAGGTTTAATTGTAACTTAGGTTAGGATTTATTTTACAGGTGATTTTGTAATTATTTTAACTATTTTAGCTATTAAATAGTTCTTAACTATTTAATAGCTATTGTACCTGGTTAAAATAAATACAAAGTTGTCTGTAAAATAAATATTAATCCTAAAATAGCTATAATATTATTATAATTTATATTGTAGCTATATTAGGATTTATTTTACAGGTAAGTATTTAGCTTTAAATAGGAATAATTTATTTAATAAGAGTTAATTTATTTCGTTAGATAAAAATTATATTTAATTTAGGGGGGTGTTAGGGTTAGGGTTAGACTTTAGGGGTTAATCCATTTATTACAGTAGCGGCGAGATTCGGTCGGCAGATTAGGGGTTAATAATTGAAGTTAGGTGTCTGCGATGTTAGGGAGGGCAGATTAGGGGTTAATACTATTTATTATAGGGTTATTTAGGCGGGAGTGAGGCGGATTAGGGGTTAATAACTTTATTATAGTAGCGGTGCGGTCCGCTCGGCAGATTAGGGGTTAATAAGTGTAGGCAGGTGGAAGCGACGTTGTGGGGGGCAGATTAGGGGTTAATAAATATAATATAGGGGTCGGTGGTGTTAGGGGCAGCAGATTAGGGGTACATAGGGATAATGTAGGTAGCGGCGGTCTACGGAGCGGCAGATTAGGGGTTAAAAAAAATATGCAGGTGGCAGCGATAGCGGGGGCGGCAGATTAGGGGTTAATAAGTGTAAGGTTAGGGGTGTTTAGACTCGGGGTACATGTTAGAGTGTTAGGTGCAGACGTAGGATGTGTTTCCCCATAGAAAACAATGGGGCTGCGTTAGGAGCTGAACGCTGCTTTTTTGCAGGTGTTAGGTTTTTTTTCAGCTCAAACAGCCCCATTGTTTTCTATGGGGGAATCGTGCACGAGCACGTTTTTGAAGCTGGCCGCGTCCGTAAGCACTGCTGGTATCTAGAGTTGCAGTGGCGTTAAATTATGCTCTACGCTCCCTTTTTGGAGCCTAACGCACTGAAAACCCAGCCATTCTGTGAACTCTAAATACCAGCGGTATTTAAAAGGTGCGGGGGAAAAAGGCACGCGTAGCTAACGCACCCTTTTGGCCGCAGAACTCTAAATCTAGGCCACTATTTTTTACAAAAGTAACAAGTGTGTTACACTAGGCCACTCCAGGACCTTGAAATGCTTCGTACAAAGCAACACCTTTGTTGCCCGGGCGGTGTGTTTGGGATCATTGTCATGCTCAATGCCCTTGCTGATGGAAGGAGGTTTGCACTCAAAATCTCACGATACAAGGCCCCATTCATTCTTTCATGTACATGGATCAGTCATCCTGTTCCCTTTGCAGAGAAACAGCCCCAAAGCATGATGTTGCCACCCCCATGCTTCACAGTAGGTATGGTGTTCTTTGGTTGCAACTCAGCATTCTCTCTCCTCCAAACACGACGAGTTGTGTTTCTACCAAACAGTTCTACCTTGGTTTCATCTGACCATATGACATTCTCCCAATCAGCTTCTGGATCATCCAAATGCTCTCTAGCATACTTCAGATGGGCCGGGACATGTTCTGGCTTAAGCAGGGGAACACGTCTGGCACTGCAGGATCTTAGTCCCTGGCGGCGTAGTGTGTTACTGATGGTAGCCTTTGTTACTTGGTCCCAGCTCTCTGCAGGTCATTCAATAGTTCCCCCGTGTGGTTCTGGGATGTTTGCTCACCGCTCTTGTGATCATTTTGACCCCATGGGGTGAGATCTTGCGTGGAGCCCCAGATCGAGGGAGATTATCAGTGGTATTGTATGTCTTCCATTTTCTAATTATTGCTCCCTCAGTTGATTTCTTCACACCAAGCTGCTTGCCTATTGCAGATTCAGTCTTCCCAGCCTGGTGCAGGTCTACAATTTTGTTTCTGGTGTCCTTCGACAGCTCTTTGGTGTTCACCATAGTGGAGTTTGGAGTGTGACTGTTTGAGGTTGTGGACAGGTGTCTTTTATACTAATAACAAGTTCAAACACGTGCCATTAATACAGGTAATGAGTGGAGGACAGAGGAGCCTCTTAAAGAAGAAGATACAGGTCTATGAGAGCCAGACATCTTGCTTGTTTGTAGGTGACCAAATACTTATTTTCCACCATAATATGCAAATAAATTATTTCCAAATCAGACAATGTGATTGTCTGGATTTGTTTCCACATTTTGTCTCTCATAGTTGAGGTATACCTATGATGAAAATTACAGGCCTCTCTCATCTTCTTAAGTTGGAGAACTTGCACAATTGGTGGCTGACTAAATACTTTTTTGCCCCACTGTAAAAAGGAATAAAGGTATGTACTCCCAAATCCATTTTAATATGCAGATTTGACTAAATAGTTGCAATCAAAGTCAAAGCTTTTTATTTTGCAACATGTTTTGTGTCTTTAAATCGTGGTGTATATATATATATATATAAAACACAGAAATGGACCACACTCTCAAACTGGACTGTGTACACACCCTATGACCCTACAAAACTCACAGCTCTGGGTTCTGACTAGCACTAACAGACGGCTGCACAGCTTTCAGGGACTCAGGCAGTTAACCCCAGACAATCCTGGGTGCAAAGCCCATTGGAAAAATGACAAAAATTATTAACACAACACATAGGGCTAGATTACGAGTGAAGTGCTAATTGTCATTCATACTTGTGCACTAACCTTGGTTTTTTTGTGTGCGTCGGATACTGCACGTATTATATGTTGAAAGTAAAAGTTTTCACTTGCGCGCTATCCTGACCCGAGCAAAAAGCTGAAGTTACAATATCGTGATCACGTTAACCTATTCTCCCATAGACTTAAATGGAACATGAAAGTGAAGAAAAAAAAACCTCTACTTGTGCGAAAACCAGATTGTATTTTCTCAAGTGCATTAACCCGACATGAATTATTAATATTTCACATTCCAATGTTCTTCACATAGCAGAATATGTTCTATGTATTCATGAAATACATATTTTTGGTAAAATATAGAGCTATACCTATATATATATCAGTATAACTGTACAGATGGCCCTCGGTTTATGCCGTTTCAATTTGCGCCGTTTCAGAATAACAACCTTTTATTTCAGTCATGTGACTGCTATTGAAAAGCTTTGGAAAGCAGTGCACTAATTAAAAGCATAATTTATGCTTACCTGATAAATTTATTTCTCTTGTGGTGTATCCAGTCCACAGATCATCCATTACTTGTGGGATATTCTCATTCCCAACAGGAAGCTGCAAGAGGATCACCCACAGCAGGGCTGTCTATATAGCTCCTCCCCTAACTGCCACTACCAGTCATTCGACCGAAGACAAGCAAGAGAAAGGAGAAACTATAGAGTGCAGTGGTGACTGTAGTTTAAAAATAAAAAACACCTGCCTTAAAATGACAGGGCGGGCCGTGGACTGGATACACTACAAGATAAATAAATTTATCAGGTAAGCATAAATTATGTTTTCTCTTGTAAGGTGTATCCAGTCCACGGATCATCCATTACTTGTGGGATACCAATACCAAAGCTATAGGACACGGATGAAGGGAGGGACAAGGCAGGCACTTAAACGGAAGGCACCACTGCCTGCAAGACCTTTCTCCCAAAAATAGCCTCCGAAGAAGCAAAAGTATCAAATTTATAGAACTTTGAAAAAGTATGAAGCGAAGACCAAGTTACCGCCTTACAAATCTGTTCAACAGAAGCCTCATTTTTAAAAGCCCATGTAGAATGAGCTGTAATCCTTTCAGGAGGCTGCTGGCCAGCAGTCTCATAAGCTAAGCGTATTATACTCCTTAGCCAAAAAGAAAGAGAGGTTGCCGAAGCCTTTTGGCCTCTCCTCTGTCCAGAGTAGACAACAAACAATGCAGATGTTTGACAAAAATCTTTAGTAGCTTGTAAATAAAACTTTAAAGCACGAACCATGTCAAGATTGTGTAAAAGACGTTCCTTCTTTGAAGAAGGATTAGGACACAGTAACGGTACAACAATCTCCTGATTGATATTTTAATTAGATACCACCTTAGTTAAAAAAACAGGTTTGGTACGTAACACTACCTTATCTACATGAAAAATTAGATAAGGGGAATCGCATTGTAAAGCAGATAAATCCAAAACTCTTTGAGCCGAGGAGATAGCTACTAAAAACAGAACCTTCCAGGATAAGAGCTTAATATCTATGGAATGCAAAGGTTCAAACGGAACCCTTTGAAGAACCTTAAGAACTAAATTTAAACTCCAAGGCGGAGCAACAGGTTTAAACACAGGCTTGATTCTGACTAAAGCCTGACAAAACGCCTGCACGTCTGGAACCTCAGCCAGACGTTTGTGCAAAAGAATAGACAGAGCAGAAATCTGTCCTTTTAAGGAACTAGCTGACAAACCCTTCTCCAATTCTTCTTGGAGAAAAGATAATATCCTAGGAATCCTGACCTTACTCCATGAGTAACCCTTGGATTCACACCAATGAAGATATTTACACCATATCTTATGATAGATTTTCCTGGTGACAGGCTTTCGCGCCTGTATTAAGGTATCAGTGACCGACTCGGAGAAACCACGCTTTGATAAAATCAAGCGTTCAATCTCCAAGCAGTCAGCCGCAAAGAAATTAGATTTGGATGGTTGAAAGAACCCTGAAGTAGAAGGTCCTGCCTCAGAGGCAGAGTCCATGGTGGAAAGGATGACATGTCCACCAGATCTGCATACCAAGTCCTGCGTGGCCATGCAGGTGCTATCAAAATTACTGATGCTCTCTCCTGTTTGATCTTGGCAATCAGACGAGGGAGCAGGGGAAACGGTGGAAACACATAAGCCAGGTTGAAGGACTAAGGCGCTGCTAGAGCATCTATCAGCGCTGCCTTGGGATCCCTGGACCTGGATCCGTAAACAGGAAGCTTGGCATTCTGGCAAGACGCCATGAGATCCAGTTCTGGTTTGCCCCAACGTTGAATCAACTGTGCAAACCCCTCTGGATGGAGCTCCCACTCCCCCGGATGAAAAGTCTGCCTCCCAGTTCTCTACTCCTGGGATATGGATAGCTGATAGATGGCAAGAGTGAATCTCTTCCCATTGAATTATCTTTGAAACCTGAAGAGCATTGAATATCGCTCTTAGTTCCAGAATGTTGGAAGGAGTGCCTCCTCCTGAGTCCACGACCCCTGAGCCTTCAGAGAGTTCCAGACTGCACCCCAGCCCCAAAGACTGGCATCTGTTGTTACTATTGTCCAATCTGGCCTGCGGAAGGTCATACCTTTGGACAAATAGACCCGAGATAGCCACCAGAGAAGATAATCCCTGGTCTCTTGATCCAGATTTAGTAGAGGGGACAAATCTGTGTAATCCCCATTCCACTGACTGAGCATGCAGAGTTGCAGCGGTCTGAGATGTAGGCAGGCAAACGGAACTATGTCCATTGCCGCTACCATTAAGCCGATTACTTCCATACACTGAGCCACCGAAGGCCGAGAAGTAGAATAAAGAACACGGCAGGAATTTAGAAGTTTTGACAACCTGTCCTCTGTCAGGTAAATCCTCATTTCTACAGAATCTATCAGAGTTCCCAGGAAGGAAACTCTTGGGAGAGGGAATAGAGAACTCTTCTTTTCGTTCACTTTCCACCCATGAGACCTCAGGAATGCCAGAACAATGTCCATATGGGACTTGACAATTTGGAAAGTCGACGCCTGTATAAGAATGTCGTCTAAGTAAGGGGCTACTGCTATGCCCCGCAGCCTTAGGACCGCCAGAAGTGATCCCAGAACCTTCGTAAAGATTCTTGGTGCCGTAGCTAAACCAAAGGGAAGAGCCACAAAATGGTAATGCCTGTCTAGGAAGGCGAACCTGAGAAACCGATGATGATCTTTGTGTATCGGAATGTGAAGATAAGCATCCTTTAAGTCCACGGTAGTCATGTATTGACCCTCCTGGATCATAGGTAGGATGGTTCGAATAGTCTCCATCTTGAAAGATGGGACCCTGAGAAATTTGTTTAGGATCTTGAGATCTAAGATTGGTCTGAAGGTTCCCTCTTTCTTGGGAACCACAAAGAGATTTGAATAGAAGCCTTGTCCCTGTTCCTCCTTTGGAACTGGGTGGATCACTCCCATAACTAGGAGGTCTTGAACACAATGTAAGAATGTCTCTCTCTTTATCTGGTCTGCAGATAATTGTGAGAGGTGAAATCTTCCTTTTGGGGAAGAAGCTTTGAAGTCCAGAAGATATCCCTGGGACACAATTTCTAACGCCCAGGGATCCTGGACATCTCTTGCCCAAGCCTGGGCGAAGAGAGAAAGTCTGCCCCCTACTAGATCCGTTACCGGATCGGGGGCTGATCTTTCATGCTGTCTTAGAGGCAGCAGCAGGCTTCTTGGCCTGCTTACCTTTGTTCCAGGCCTGGTTAGGTCTCCAGACCGGCTTGGACTGGGCAAAATTTCCCTCTTGTTTTGCATTAGAGGGAGTTGATGCCGCGCTCGCCTTAAAGTTTCGAAAGGCACGAAAATTAGTTTGTTTGGTCCTTAATTTATTAGACCTATCCTGAGGAAGGGCATGACCTTTTCCTCCAATAATATCAGAAATGATCTCCTTCAGTCCAGGCCCGAATAGGGTCTGCCCCTTGAAGGGAATGTTGAGAAGCTTAGACTTTGAAGTAACGTCAGCTGACCAGGATTTAAGCCATACCGCCCTACGCGCCTGTATAGCAAAACCTGAGTTCTTAGCTGTTAGTTTGGTTAAATGAACAACGGCGTCAGAAACAAATGAATTGGCTAGCTTAAGCGCTTTAAGCTTGTCAAGTATATCATCCAATGGAGTTTCTACCTGTAAGGCCTCTTCCAGAGACTCAAACCAGAAGGCCGCAGCAGCAGTGACCGGGGCAATGCATGCAAGAGGCTGGAGAATAAAACCTTGTTGAATAAACATTTTCTTAAGGTAACCCTCTAACTTTTTATCCATTGGATCAAGGAAAGCACAACTGTCCTCGACGGGAATAGTTGTACGCTTAGCTAGGGTAGAAACTGCTCCCTCCACCTTAGGGACCGTCTGCCATAAGTCCCGTGTAGCGGCATCTATTGGAAACATTTTCTTAAAAATAGGAGGGGGAGAGAACGGTACACCTGGTCTATCCCATTCCTTAGTAATAATTTCTGAAAACCTTTTAGGTATTGGAAAAACATCAGTGTAAAAAGGCACTGCATAGCATTTATCCAATCTACACAATTTCTCTGGCATTATAATGGTGTCACAGTCATCCAGAGTAGCTAAAACCTCCCTGAGCAACACGCGGAGGTGTTCAAGCTTAAATTTAAATGTAGACATATCAGAATCAGGTTGAGCATCTTCCCTGAGTCAGAAAAATCACCCACAGAAAGAAGCTCTCCTGCCTCAGCTTCTGCATATTGTGAGAGGATATCAGACATAGCCACTAAAGCGTCAGAGAGCTCTGTATTTTTTCTAGTCCCAGAGCTGTCTTGCTTTCCTTGTAACCCTGGTAGTTTGGACAATACCGCTGTAAGGGTATGATCCATAACTGCCGCCATGTCTTGTAAAGTAAATGCCATGGGCGCGCTAGATGTACTTGGCGCCACTTGAGCGGAAGTCCCTTGAGCGGGAGTCAAAGGTTCTGAAACGTAGGGTGAGTTAGTCGGCATAACTTCCCCCTTGTCAATTTCCTCTGGTGATAAATCTTTTAAAGACAGAATATGATCTTTATAACTTAAAGTAAAATCAGTACATTTGGTATACATTCTAAGAGGGGGTTCCACAATGGCTTCTAAACATAATGAACAAGGAGTTTCCTCTATGTCAGACATGTTTAAACAGACTAGCAATGAGACCAGCAAGCTTGGAAAACACTTTGATAAATGTAAACAAGCAAAAAATAAAAACGGTACTGTGCCTTTAAGAGAAACAAATTTTGTCAGAAATTGAAAAACAGTGATAAAAAGCAGCAAATCTTACAAAATTTTTACAGTGTGTATAATAGACTAACAGAGCATTGCACCCACTTGCAAATGGATGATTAACCCCTTAGTTTCAAAACCGGATAAAAAAAACGATATAAACGTTTTTTAACAGTCACAACAAACTGCCACAGCTCTGCTGTGGCCCTACCTGCCCATACAACGACTTTTGAAGACACAAAAACCCTTTGTAGAGGTCCTAAGTGTTCAGGGGACTCCTTCAGGTAAGCTGGAAGTCTCAAGCTGCAAAAACTACTGCACGATTTAGGCCTGAAATTAGGCCCCTCCCAACCTGTACTCACAGTGAGAGGGCCATAAAAAACTATCCCTAGGCAAAATCTAGCCAGCCATGTGGAAAAAACTGGGCCCCAATAAAGTGTTATCACCAATATGTAGAAAAAAACGTTTAAACACTTCCAGCAAACGTTATCTTATTTTCAGTAATGTGAGAAAGTAATAAGAATATTACCTTTTACAGCAAGCATGATACTAGTCGTTATTAAATCACTGTAATCAGGCTTACCTTAAATAAATCCGGTATTAACAGCATTTTCTAGCATATTCATTTCTCTAGAAAAGTTTAAACTGCACACATCATCAAAAACCACAGGCAGACTCTTCTTCAACTTTCTGCCTGAGGCTAAAACAGTACAACTCCGGTACCGTTTGAAAATAATAAACTTTTGATTGAAGATAAACTAAATAAAAACACCACATCTCTAGCTACTTCCTATCTTGTCGAGAGCTGCAAGAGAATGACTGGTATTGGCAGTTAGGGGAGGAGCTATATAGACAGCTCTGCTGTGGGTGATCCTCTTGCAGCTTCCTGTTGGGAAGGAGAATATCCCACAAGTAATGGATACACCTTACAAGAGAAATAGCCAGTAGGTGGAGCTGTCCGCTTGTTTTGCAGCAAATTTATGCAACTTAACAGACTGAAATTGATATGTGTACACAGAGCAGACATTAGCTATCGAGCAACAAGATTTAGCAGCCACCGCCCTATTATCTTCCTGTCCAGCTGCTTGAGGTGAGGGTGCATAACTGCCTATTAATCACTGCAGATTGAAATGCATAGAATAGGTGCAGACCCAGCATGCTAACAATGCAGAGAACTGATTGCAGAAAAATGCAAGTAAAAAAACGTTTTTGTTCATTAAACTTAGTTTGATGATGATGCAGTCTGTTGTGTGATTATTTAATTAGGTGCTGTTAGCACATGTTTTTGTTCATTAAACTTAGTTTGATGATGATACAATCTATATTATTAGGTTTATAATGCTGTTAAGCATTTAAAGTTTTCATTTCAAAGCTTTAAAAATAATGTATTAGGTGTTACTTATGACAATTTTGAGAGGGCCTGGAACCTAACTCCCTCACTTCCCATTGACTTACATTATAAACTGGGTTTCAATTTACAATGGTTTTGATTTACAACCATTCCTCCTGGAACCTAACCCCGGCGTAAACTGTGGGCTACCTGTACTTTTAAATGTATTTTTGATATTTTTTATGACCGTATCAGTTAACCAGAGCTCTGAAGTTGCGCTAACCTGACGTTCGTTAAATTCAATTATGTTTGAGCAAACGCATTTACTTTCAACTTGTAATATGTGCACTACTTCCCATGCACGCAAACAGCCACAATAAACTTGAAATCGCTTGAGCGCAACAGTTAGCACGTCAGTCTTAATCTGGTCCATAGAAAGTCTTTCTCTTGCAAGCACACAGCTAGATTAAAGAGTTAGTAAAAGCATTTGGCCAAATGGTGATAGGCCCAAGACCCCATCAAGGTCTCCTCCTCCTTGGGTCCCTAACCTACAGCCACACAATACATGTCATCAACCAAACACACTGAGATGCAAACAAGGGTCCCCTTTATAACTTCCCTTTGTAACAAATATACATACAAATTCACACATATACATATACACCTTGTCACATACAATATCCCTTTAAATCACTGTTAAACATGTGTGAAATTTTCATTAACACAGGGATGTTGAAAATTGTTTTCTGCACGCAGACGTTTATGGCTTTATCAGTATGTATCTATATTGGGTTCCTTTACTAATCAATGTGTGTGAGTAAATTGCAAAATATCTAAAGATCACTGAGATTGCAAGATTCTCTAAGATATCTCACAGTACTATAAAGCCCCTGGTGGAATTATTTATAGTAAGTTTTTACCTTGAGAACAGTTTCACACGGAGGTATTAATTACGTGAGGGAGAAGCATTCATTAATATAGTGAAATAAATATTGCTTGAAACAAATAAATGGAATATTGAAATAAAAAATTGTAGTAGAAAATTGTAAAATAGTAAAATTGTAAAAAATAAAATTTGTATTGAAATTACACAGGAAAAAGCATGTTTAATGCACACAGATTATGAGTGAAGTGCAAATTAACTCTTCCGCTTGAGTGTTAATTGCACTAGAAGTAAGATTTTTGTGCTCGTCGGGTTGCGCTCCTATTACAAGTTGAAAGTAAACAGTTTTCACTCTTGCGATAACCCAACAAGCGCAAAAAGCCAAAGTTAAAATATCACGGGCGCAGTCAATGGAGAAAAAAAAAGTAGAAAAAAACCCCACTTTCGTGCAACCCGATCGCATATTGTTATTTGCGCTAACCCGACATGAAAATATGAATATTTCACATTCCATTGTTCTTCATATAACGGAATATGTTCTTTTTATTCAGAAATAAATATTTCTACATATATCGGATGTTTGGTACAATATATATCTATATCTATATATCAGTGATGTGCAGTCACTAGAGGCAGGTGAGGCAGTGCTTCACCTCTCATATGGGCAAAAATAAATATATATTTTTTTTATTGGCTTTAAAAAAATAAAAAAATTGCTATTTTTTTTTCTCCAGCATTTTTTTTTTCACAGCTACATGTTGTGCAATGGAGAGGCACAAGCAGGTCTGCCCACCATTACACAACATGCTGCGCCATCTACTGGATGAAAGTTGTTAAGATCATTGCATGGCCCATTATCTGCTTATTTGAGGCAGTCCCATTTGGGCTGACCCAATTCAGTGAGAGGCATTAGTAAGTGGAATTTAGGGTTGGGGCTGGATGTTAAATCATATAAAACAAAACAAAAATGGAAAAAAAACAACTTTCATTAAGTTTGTTGCTGTCCTGTGAAGCTGACAGCTTTGCTAAAGTGAAAAAGAGAGTTCTGTTCTTCCCCTCTAAGTGCAGTGGAATGTTCCACTGTCACTTCCTGAATCCTTACAGAGCAGGAAAGGGAGAGAGGCAGAGAGAGCAGTGTTTCATTCACATTTTATTGTAGTAAGTGCTGCAGCCGTAGATTTTACTGAAATGGATTCTGTTAAAGAAAATGATAATTTAATGAGTGTGGTTTAGTGTTTTTGTTGTATTGTGTTCAGATACAGCTCATTAACAGGGGGGACAGTAAGTGAGCATAACCCAATACTTACAGGAAGTCAAAGGGTCAATTCAAATTTAAATCCATAATTTAAAACCCAGAGTTTGAAGTTAAGTGTGCAGTGTCCACATTATTTAAATTAAAGTTTTTGACATGGAATATTGCTAAGCCTCCCTTTCTCATGGTTATTTGATTTAATTAGGTACAAACTCCATATATGTTATGACTGTTCAGTCAGAGGATGCAGTATCTATTTTTATTTTTCTCTGTGTCTCCATTTATTTAAAGACTGCTGATAACTTGTAATTCACAAAGCAATTGAAAGCTGTTGCATTGTGTTTTTAATATGTGCTGCTTTTATACAAGTTTATATTAATAAAAAGGAGATAATGAGTCATTTAAAAAATATATGTAATTATTGCAGTTAAATGTTTTAGAAATAATGCCACTGTAAAGTAACTGGTTAAACACATAGTCAAAGGTAGACATTTAAAATTAAACTTTCATGATTGAGGTAGAGAATGCTATTTTAATAGACTTTTCTAGTTATTTATATTTTGAGAATTAGCATCAACTGTTACTGGCCCCATGTCAGCAAATCAAATTAGTTTTTGAAAAGAACATGAAAGTCATAATTGCATTTCCATCATTCAGATAGAAATTGCACACAAAAAAACAAAAAAAACTTTCTATTTTACTTTTATTATTATGTACTTCATTCTTTTGTTATTTTTTGGTGTCCTTTGTTGAAGAGCATACCTAAGTGGGATGTGCACGTGCATATGAACACCATATTGCAGCAGCTGTGTTGGCAGTATTGATAACTTTGTGTAAAACTTGTATGGTAAATTATTTCTATTTTTACAATACAGTAGTGAGTAGAGAAGAGATTGTGTATCATTCTAATTGCTTAGTAACTGGCACTGTGCCACAGAATTGTGTGAGTGTGTATGTGAGCACTGCAGAGTGTGTGTGGGTGTCAGTGAGCAGAGTATGTGTGCTTTATTCTCCAGGTAATCAACACATTTCCGATGAGCTGGTGCTTTAGTTCAGTGCTTCTCAACAATGGTCCTCAAGTACCCCCAACAGGCCAGGTTTTCATTATAGCTGAATCAGTGCACAGGTGAAGTAATCAGCTGATCAGTAACTCAGTGGTTACTAACTTGCTCTCACCCATCACCTGATTGTCACCTGTGCACTGGTTCAGCTATCATTTAAACCTGCCCTGTTGGGGGTACTTGCGGCCCTCTGTACATGTGTTTCTCCGGCGTATCATATCTAGTGCCTCACCAGCCTCTGACCTCACTGCACATCACTGCTATATATTAATATATATATATTTATACACATGATTATATATAGGTATAGGTATAGATATATACAGATATATTTAGGAATATCTATTTATAAATACTTATAACATATTCTGCTATGTGCAGAACATTGGAATGTGAAATATTTACAGTGAATACATAGTTAAAACCTTTATTAAATATGAATATTGCATAAATATTCTTTTACATGTTGTAATCTGCTTTACTGCAAAGGACTCCAATACACATGTATATATGTCTGTATATGTATACATATGTATTTATGTGTTTATATGTGTATATATGTCTTTTAATACATATATACACATATAAATACATAAACACATCTGTACACACATATAGACATATATATATAAATATATATATATATATTTATTTATTATACACATACATATACATCTTTAGACATGTATATGTATGTATCTCAATGTTAAAGCCCTTTGCCTGCCTTTTTTTATCTAACACCTTAGATTTGAAATCTTTGAGCCCTTAACATTTTTGTGTGCATTATTTTATTTTTTATTTTTTATTAGATGGTGCTATTTTAAATGTAAGTATACTTTATAATGTATTTTTGATGAGTTTTTTGTTTTGTTTCATGAAACAGTTAACCAGAGATTATCATTCCAGCTTAAATCACAATTGTGCTCACGTTTACTTTCAACTTGTAATACGAGCAGTAATCCAGATGAGAGCAAACCCCTGCGAAAGAACCCTTATCACTCGGCTGCAAACGTTTGTGCTCCACTTGTAATCTAGCCCTAAATCGTAATAAGACTACACTGTAGCGCTGCAGATGCAAAATACTTATTGTACAAAATTCAAAGCATATTGTTTTCCTTATAGTAAAATAAGTTTCCCTCACTATGCTTGTGGACTGAACAGGGATGTTCATTAAGTGCAGCTAAAAGTTCTCCTCCAGATCTGGCAATTTCTCTAAACATTTCTCCCCTGCAGTTCTTGCTGTTTTTCCACGCAAACTGAAAGGTGCCAAAATTGTGTCAAATACTCAAAAGTAATCTGATTTGACTGGCTGCAGTATTTATTTATTTTATTTTTTATTATTTATCTATCAGATTTTTAAACATACAAAAAACATAAAAAGAAGTACTTAATAAACCAAATATGTGGAGACAGCTAACGTATTTCATTTTTTAATATCATTTTTTTATAAAGTTTTCCAAGCAAAATACAAGAAAGTAAAACATCCTACAAAGAATACAAAAAATTAAATTACAATCAAGACATCTTAGGCACCAGTATAAAATACATAATAATTATGGAAAAGCACATTTTACTCCAAGACCTTTTTAGGTGCGAAGCAAACATGGTATGACTGTGGCCTAATTCAAAGATATATCCGCAACAAAAGGAAACCCAGTTTTAAATAAATAAGGGAGGCAACATTTAGGCTTCCCAAAACATGGTATAATATCTTAAAACAAATATGAGGTGTACCACAAATACAAACTTATCAAACACATAAAGAGAGAGCTGAATTCTGAAATGACATATAAGAGCACACAAATAACAATAAACTGCTTCATGACAATACAAGTACATACATAGGAACTAATAGTATTAGTCTACCTCAGTCTAGTATATAAGGTGACTAATACATGAAGTTGAAATAAAATGGGTTCATACATAAGGGCCTCTGTAAATATCATATAGCAAAATAAACTGTAAGGAAGGCCTCCATGTCCAAATCAAGGGCAGAGGGGAAGGGGAAGAGGGCAAAAAAAAGAAAAAAAAATTGGAAAGGAAAGGCCGATTTAACAATGTCCGCAGCACACCAATACATGCCGACAGCATACTCTGTCGGCATTTATCATTGCACAAGCATTTCTAGTGAAATGCTTTTGCAATGCTGCCCCCTGCTCATTCGCGGCCAATCCTCGGCTAGCAGAGGGTGTCAATCAACCGATCGTATCTTATCGTGCTGATTGCTGTTTGCCGTCTCAGAGGTGGCGGATGAGTTAAGAAGCAGCGGTCTTAAGGAGCATGCATACAAAAATAGAAGCGATTGTAAGATGCCATATGTAGAAAGTGGCGAAAAGTTAGCCCGGAATGAGTGCATACAAAGGGGAGGACTTTTGATCCCTTTGATGCCACTAGCAAGTGGTGGGCTTAGATAGATTTAGAGTAAGTGAGGTGTAAAGCTTTTCCCTCCCTCCCTGGATATTAGGCATTTGTTGCAGCGTTATGACGGGGGGGGGGTGCTTGCTGGGGGGGAGTTAATCAAGAAAAGTGGGGTGTACCCCCCGGGTGTCCAGGGGAGGTGAAAGATTTGTGAGGATGTGGCTAACTAGTTTACAATTGTTTATATATTTATGGTTCAATGTTTATATGTTTATAAGTTTATAATATATGTGAAGCTGCGGCCTTTACAACCCAATTTTGGTGTCAGTGTTTGTTTATGGGGTCATGTGATTTATATTGGCTGCAGGATTTAATTTTTAATATGTCCGCTGCTTTCTCTGCTAACTTTATTCTATGGAGCGGTGTCCCTTTTCAGCAAGCTCCATTAGTTTATATAAAAGCCATCTCACCTCTTTCAGGGACTGCCTCTTTTTTCTTACCATAATTCTACCATGACAATACCTGCATAAATCAGCATGAAAAACCACGTCTGATCTGGAGAGCTTTAGAGAATCAGCCCCAAGGGAGGATCACAACAAAAGGAAAGGTTCAAAACAGAAAGCTAAAGACAAAGGTAGAATACAGAGAGAAATAAAACAGAGAGAAAGAGGCAGATAGTTGAAGAAAAATATCAAGAAGGATAGGAAAAAAGGAAAAGCAAAAATGAGGAAAAAGACAACATATGTGTGCTCCGCCTTTCAAGTTAGCTACAAAATCAAACGACAGATCACTGATAAGATGTACACCTCTAGCAACCATTTAATTATAGCCATATTCTGAAACATAAAACCTCAGGCTAATGCCCTGCAGCCCTATTAAGTTAACCCTATTTGAGTCATTAACATACATATATTACTGATTTAACTTATTTTGAACAAGTTCCATATACAGAGTATAGATCTTGAGCCATCGCTGCATAACTAAGCAGTCGTTTTACCTGTTGGCTGCCAGTAATATGCAAATCAATCATTTTACCTCGTTGGTTGAATTTATTATTATTATTATTATCATCGGTTATTTGTAGAGCGCCAACAGATTCTGCAGCGCTATAAACATAGGCGGAGTACAATAAAACATTTATAGGGATCAAACGGGTAGAGGGTCCTGCCAAGAGTCGCACTGTTATAGTCAGCTCTTAAGAAGGTGATCTACAAACAGCTGGACTCTTAGGTTTACTTGCTAAGGGGGTTCAAGGGGATAGCAATGGAGGAGAGGAACTGGTATAAAGAAAGGTTAGTGCAGGTTGTATGCATCCCTGAACAGTAGAGTCTTTAGGGAGCACTTGAAGCTTTCAAAGCTAGCGGAGAGTCTTGTGGAGCGAGACAGAGAGTTCCACAAGATGGGAGGAGAAGTCCTGTAAACGTGAGTGTTAGGAGGTAACAAGAGAGGAGGAGAGTAGGTGGTCATGAGCAGAGTGAAGGGGACGGGATGGAGAGTATCTGGAGACAAGGTCTGAGATATAGGGGAGAGCAGTGCAGTTGAGGGCTATGTATATCAGAGTTTGAATTTTGTGTTTAATCCTAGAGGCAAGAGGAAGCCAGTGAAGAGATTGGCAAAGAGGTGTAGCTGATAAAGAGCGACGTGTAAGGAAGATGAGCCTGGCAGTGGCATTCATTATGGAGCTAGGCTACTGGGGAGACCAGAGAGGACAGAGTTGCAGTAATCGAGGTGGTAAAGGATGAGAGAGTGGATTAAGATCTTTGTTGTGTCTTGTGTAAGGAAATGTCTAATTTTAGAGATGTTTTTAAGGTTGAAGTGGTAGGATTTATCCAAGGACCGAATGAAAGGAGTGAAAGAAAGATCTGAGTCAAATGTGACCCCAAGACATAGGGCATGCGGGGTAGGGGTAATGATGGAGTTCTCAACAGTTATAGAGAGATTGGGGGTGGAGATTTTAGAAGAAGGGGGGAAAATAATGAGATCAGTTTTGGAGAGATTTAGCTTGAAGTAATGAGAGGACATCCAGGAAGAGATATGAGAAAGACAGTTAGTGACACGGGTTAGCAAGGAAGGGGATAGATCTGGTGCAGAGAAGTAGATTTGGGTCTCGTCGGCATACAAATTATATTGGAACCCATGGGACTTTATTAGGTAACCTAATGATGACGTGTAGATTGAGAAGAGAAGGGGACAGAGGACAGAGCCTTGCGGAACCCTGACAGAAAGTGGTGACGGGGCAGAGGAGGCCCCAGAGAAGGCTACACTAAAGGTACGGTTTCACAGGTAGGAAGAGAACCATTAGAGGGCTGTGACACAAATACTGAAGGATTGAAGGGTTTGGAGCAAAAGAGGGTGGTCAACAGTATCAAAGGCTGCGGACAGATCAAGGAGGATAAGCAGAGAGAAGTGGCCTTTGGATTTTGCTGTAAGTAGGTGGTTGGTAACCTTAACGGTTGCTGTCTCTGTGGAGTGATGGGGATGAAAACCAGATTGCAGTGGGTCAAGGAGGGAGATTAATGTAAGGAAATGGGATAGGCGTGCATATACTAGCTTTTCGAGAAACTTTGAGACAAGATGGAGTAGGGAAATAGGATGGTAGTTTTATGGGGAGGTTGGATCAAGAGAAGGTTTTTTGAGCATAGGTGTGAACAGTGCATGGTTCAGAGATGAGGGAAATATACCGTGCTGAGGGAGAGGTTGAAAATGTGTGTAAGTATAGGGGTAAGGGTAGAGGAGAGGGAGGGGAGTAGCTGTGAGGGGATAGGGTTAAGGGGACAGGTAGTGAGATGAGAGCGCAGTATAAGTGCAGAAACTTCTTCCACAGTAACAGGGGAGAAAGAACTAAGCTTATGGCTATGTGGGTTGTGGTTGATTGTGAGCTTTTGAGGGGGTGAGAGAATGGAAGTATGTTGAGAGCTGATTTCATTTCTGATCGAGTCGATTTTGTTATTGAAGTGGCTGGCAAAGTCTAGAGCTGACAGAAAAGTTGTATTAGAAGGTGGGGGTGGGTGGAGAAGAGTATTGAAAGTGGAGAACAGATGTTTTGGGTTTGAAGAAAGAGTAGAGATAAGAGTAAAGATGTAATTTTGTTTATAGAGAATAAGGGCAGAATAGTAGGAGTTCAAGATGAATTTGTAATGAAGAAAGTCAGCTGAACGCCGAGATTTTCTCCAGTGCCACTCAGCAGTATAGGAACATCTGCATAGGTGTCAGAGGACTATGCCAGGGCTGAAGATGAGTGTGTGATTTCCGAGCTATGGTAAGAGGAGTCCAGATTGTCAAGGACGGATGTAAGGGTGGAATTATAGTGGCAGATAGATTGGTCAGGGCAGGAAAAGGAGGAGATGGATGAGAGGAGAGGTTCGAGGGAATTAGCAAGCTGTTGCTGATCTAATGACATAATGCTTCTGTGAAGTTTTGTGTGAGGAGTAGAAGGAGGGAGAGTTGTAGGGAGGGATGATATGTTGCAAGTGAGGAGATGGTGGTCAGAAAGAGGAAAAGGGGAGTTTGTGAAGTTTGAAATAGTGCATCGATAGCTAAAGATCAGGTCAAGGGAGTGATTGTCTTTGTGAGTGGGAGAGTTAGTCCATTGTGACAAACCAAAAGAGGAAGTGAGTTGCAGAAGTTGTTTTGCAGAGGAGGCAGTAGGATTGTTAAGAGGGATGTTGAATTCGCCAAGAATGAGGGCAGTGGTGTCTGAAGAAAGGAAATAAGGTAGCCAGGCAGCCAAGTGATCTAGAAATTGAGTTGAGGAGCCAGGGGGTCAGTATATGACTGCAACACGTATAGAGAGGGGAGAGAATAAGTGAATCATGTGAGTTTCGAATTAGGAAAATATGAGAGAAGAGATGGGATGTATTTGTTGAAAGGTGCAACGAGAGGAAAGTAAAATACCTATGCCACCTCCTTGTCTATTACCAGACGTAGGAGTCTGGCTGAAGTGGAGACCCCTATGTGACAGAGCAGCAGTGGATGCTGTGTCTAGGGGAGAGAGCCAGGTTTCTGTTAGGGCCAGAAGGTCGAGGGAGCAGGAGATAAAGATGTCATGTATAGAAGTGAGCTTGTTGCAGACAGAGCGAGAGTTCCAGAGTGCACAAGTGAAAGGGGTAGTGGCTTTAGATGCGAGAGAAATGTGAGTAAGGTTACTAATTTTGTTTTCTGAGTCTATGGAATGGTACACATGGATGTGCACG
This sequence comes from Bombina bombina, assembly GCF_027579735.1. NCBI lineage: Eukaryota > Metazoa > Chordata > Amphibia > Anura > Bombinatoridae > Bombina > Bombina bombina. Next base: position 254,995,480 of record NC_069504.1, on the reverse strand, counting down.
GCTAGGAAGTTGTTGGGGACAAGGATTAGGGGAGATGTCACCAGCAGTTAGTATAAGCAAGAGGGAGAGTGACATAGTATGAGATACAGATTTACAGTAAAGAGGCTGTTTTTCGAGACGAGGTACTGGGTGCTGGGGGGGAGAGAGACTGTTTAAGAATAGGTAAAGTTCTTGAGTACAAAAGTAAGGTGAGTTTAAGAGAGATGGGCTAATGAACAGTGCAGGTGGAGAGGGAGTAACTAAATAATGTAGTTTGTTATAGAGACAAGAGGTAGCAAAAAGGAATATGAAGATATCGAGCATTTTTACAAAAGTGGGAACCAATTAAACACATAAGACACAGTATTACAGAAGCATTTGCATAAGGAAACAATGAGTTACATAAAACATAATATTACAAAAGTACTGTACAGTAGTGAATTGACTGACCCCAGTTCTTCTTTTTGTTTGTTTGTTTTTTTTTTTGTTTTTTTGTGTCATATTTAATTCATGTTCTTTCATAGCTTTGCAAGTATGGGATAAATTGTAATCTCTGTTCAGGTCTGCTAAATGTTAACAACTGTCATCTGTCTCATTAGCATTCAGTATATTTAGGGTCAATCCTTAGCTATTCTTGTTTTTTGTTTTTAACCTATCAGAATGATGTAGAGGGTTTAAATGCTTGCTACAGATGGAGATAATTATGTCTATGATTACGGTCTTTTGGCTTAGGCTTTTTCCTATTTCCTGTGCATCTTTTTAATATGGATCATAATAAAGAATAACTTTCTTTTTTACCAGTTCTTCTTCTCCATATTTGTAATTCTTGAGTCATAGGGGGTATTTTACATTTAGCTAACACACAGGGACTTTCAAAACTGAGCATTTAAGTGTCCAGTATTTTTGTAAAGATTTTACTGGTCAGCCTGCTCAAATACTGGACTTTCCGTTTGAATACTGGACACCTGGCAGGCCTATGCATATTACATATTTTTGTCCCAATTTAAGATTTCACACTAAGGAACTCTTAAGTTAAGTTACAGAAAATTATAAAAAATGCTTAAAATAACCCCCCAGGAAATTAAAACACACCAAAGGATGTGAATTTGACTGTCATTTTATAATATTTTGTCATATCTAACACTAAAATCTGCCTGTTTAGTACCATACTTTTTATGTGTAGAATAAAATACTTGCCTTTTGTTTGACCCGTCCTATGAAACGGCATTTATGATATCCTGCAATAAGTAATTTTATGGCTGTCCTGTGAATTGTAATTAACATGTTGTGGCTTGTAACTTAGAACAGAACCTAGGGTGGGATTGTGAAGAGGAAGCCATATAAGTATTGCCTTATAATTGTCTTAGCAAAGTATACTATTTTTCTTTTGGCAAGTTAACAACACCCCTGTGAGGCTTTATGTGTGGTGGAATCTGGGCTAAAGGAGAAACAAATAACACAAAACCTACTAAGCATAAGGGAAGAAAGGTTGTATACTACAGATTATACTGCAGTATTGAGACCAACGCTCAAATTAGTAAATATAGTATAATAATTATTAATCCCTATTTCTTTCTTATAAATCTCTTATAGTGATTTATTTATAGATATGTGCTGCTAATAACCCCCACATACAATACAGAATCACTTACTAGAATAAAAGCACTTGAGAAGTGCCACAGATACAGACTGAACCATTAAAAGCTGTCCAGCGAGCTTATCCTCACGAATATAGAGCCAGAAGACTTGCTTCAGAATCCCAATCCGGTATAGGAATCCTATACCGGATTGGGATTCTGAAGCAAGTCTTCTCGCTCTATATTCGTGAGGATAAGCTCGCTGGACAGCTTTTAATGGTTCAGTCTGCATCTGTGGCACTTCTCAAGTGCTTTTATTCTAGTAAGTGATTCTGTATTGTATGTGGGGGTTATTGTCAACTACGATCTCACACTATTGTGGCACTTCCTTTTTTTTCTTCCATATATCTGCAGATCGACGCTGGTGCCTATCAGCTTTGGAAGGAGTGTTGCTGCCGCATATCCCGCAACTTAGTGGACTTTTGGAGATACCTCCATTTCATGGATAGTGTATGAGGACTACGTATATGAACTGTAGTCCCCTGGAGCATTATTGTATGTATCACGCCATTTAATTCAGCAGTGTTATATTTTTATTTTTATGTTTTCACTCACTGTGATTTCGTAGTCACATAATTCAGCCATACATTGTTGCTGGATACTCTCACACCATTATATCGTATATATACTTGTATTCTCATATTTAAGATTTGAGATATACACCGTCTACTTTGTTGAAAGATATTTAGAGCATTTTTCGCTTGATTTTTATCTTTATCACGTATTGCAATTAGGCGCCTTCATTCTTTTCACATCAGTACAATGTACAATCTGTTACTATATTTTGCCTGAGAAATTGAGAAAAACTGCATAGAAGAACTACCTGCTAAAGGATGCTGATAAAAGGCACGCTGATAAAGGAACACCCAGTTGGAACAGAACCATCCTCTAACTTCATAGGATTAAGGTAGGGTCTGGTGAGTACAAAATCCCACTGAAACCACAATGAAGCCCCGGACAAATAAAATTGCAGGGAGGGGTTAGTGACACCACTTTTTTTGAATATTTAGGAGCGTGGCTTAATGAGCCGTTATGTTGAAAGTGGAAGCGGGAGCGGTTGGGTAACTGTGAGGAGAAGAAGTTGCACGTACTTACCATGGAGGATTTGCAGGCCATTCTCAGGATGGTCCAGGAGCTGCTTCAGTCCAGAGGCATGGAGTGGATGCAGAGGAGGCTGGCAGGTGATGGCATTGTCGGCGGTCCTGGAGGAGTAGTCACGGCGGGCAGCGAAGTTACTATAGGAGGACATGCAAGGCCGGTTCGGAGATCCTGCCAGCCAGAGAGGATCAGCCCATCAGATGGGAGAAGACATGACTCTGGGAGCCGGAGGCGGAGGCCTGAAAAGGTTCCTGAATCTGGAGGTCGGGACGACTTACGGGCAAGGCGGGCTGGCACTGTGACAGAATTGGTAGAGGGTATCAGGAGTCGTCGTTCCGGGACCAGTACCAGCAGCTTTCAGGATCAGGTGCCGGTGCCGGCGGATGGAGGCCGGGAAGGTATGTGCCTTTCATTTTTGGGGTCTATGGAGGGATCATGGGCCGCACTTGAGGGGCATGAGGAGGCTATAGTTTCAATGGAGGAACCTTATGAGGCATTCTTAGATTCCAAGTCTGGCCCAGGATGCGGCCTATGCGGGCCCTAGAGCTAGTGCTATTCAGGACCGGGAGACAGCTTCTTTGGGCCGAGTGGGTATTGAGGTGAAGGAACGGCACACGGCTTGTGTAGGCCTCAGTAGAGTATTAGACGAAGGGGAAAGAGAAAGGAATAGGAATCAGGACCTGTTTTCGGCCTACATGAGCATAGGTGGTGCTAATGTTAGTTACCAATCGTTGGAGACTTTTGGACACAGGAGGTATGGGCCACAGGAGGGGAAAGCAATAATTTTACCTGATAATGACCAGTCACCTGGGGCAGGAGGTGTTTCACAGCAGGCTGAGATGAGGAATGTTAGTGCAGGTTGCTCAGTGAGAGGTAAGGGGGTTAGGGGCCGGTCTAACTTACGGAGGGCAGGTAGAAGAGGGGGTAGAGGGAGTAGCAGTTCAAGGGGTAGTGGGGATAAGGGACACACAGGGGATGCCAGTAGGCATTCTAATGTCTGTTTTTCCTCAGTCATGGAGCCTATGACGTCTCCAGTAGTGGAAAGGGAAGCTGTTAATGTTGGTTTGCCTTCCCATGCAGACTGTGATTCACTGTGGTTTGAGGAGCACTATAGCGATTTTGATGAGGAGGAGGATACACAGCCGTCAACTTTGGGACCTGTTACATCAGACTAGGTAAGGGATATGGCTGCTTTGATGCAGCTGCTATGAGCTCTGGTTCCGGAGGGGGGGTGGAAGAGTTAGGGATTTGGGTGATAGGCTCAACAATGAGAGTAGGTCTAGGGATCAATTGGGTAGGGCTAGTTCTGATAGGGGTTTACGGGGAGATAGAAACATAGAAACATAGATATTGACGGCAGATAAGAGCCATAGGCCCAGCAAGTCTGCCCCACCTTACCTAACAGTATAAACTTATCTAGTTCGTAGGATAGCCCTATGCTTGTCCCATGCATTTTTAAAGTCCCCCACAGTGTTTGTTGCTACTACCTCTTGAGGAAGTTTATTCCATAAATCAATCACTCTTTCTGTAAAGAAGTGCTTCCTCAAATTACTCCTGAATCTACTACCCTTTAGCTTGAGCTCATGACCCCTTGTTCTTGAATTTTCCATTTTATGTAAAATACCCACAGCCTCAGTTTTACTAAACCCTTTAATGTACTTGAAAGTTGCTATCATATCACCTCTTTCCCTTCTCTCCTCTAAGCTATACATATTTAGGTCATTGAGCCTATCCTGGTAAGTTTTATTTTTTAGACCATGTACCATTTTGGTAGCCCTCCTTTGCACAGATTCAAGTTTGTTAATATCCTTCTGAAGATATGGCCTCCAGAACTGCACACAATACTCAAGATGAGGCCTAACTAATGATCTATAAAGTGGCATAAGAACCTTACTATTTCTGCTGCAAATACCTCTACCAATACATCCAAGCATTCTGCTAGCCTTACTCGCTGCCTTACTACATTGTTTACTAAGTTTTAAATCATCTGAAATAATAATTCCCAAGTCCTGTTCCTCGTCTGTAACAGTCAGTAAAGTGTCATTGAGTCTGTAATTAACATTTGGATTTTTCTTCCCTAAATGCATTATTTTACACTTTGCTGTGTTAAACTTTAGATCCCAGTCGTTTGTCCAATCCTCCAATTGTTGTATATCACTTCTCATTTTGTCTACCCCCCCTGGAACATCCACTCTGTTGCAAATTTTTGTATCATCTGCAAAGAGACATACTTTCCCCTGTAGCCCTTTGCTGATATCGCAGATAAATATGTTAAACAAAACAGGCCCCAGAACTGACCCCTGAGGAACACCACTAGTAACAGCCCCCTCTGCTGAATGAACTCCATTTACTAAGACACTTTGTTTTCTGTCCTTAAGCCAGCATTCCACCCAGTTCACAATTTTTGAATCTAGACCAAGGAGATATAGTTTGTGAATAAGTTTATTGTGTGGGACGGTGTCAAATGCTTTGCTGAAATCTAGATATAGTGTGGGTGTTAGTGTTACAGTGGAAAGTAATAAGGGCTACGCATCCTCTCAGTCTCAGGTCCAGAGCAGGGAAAGGAGAAGGCAGGAGAGCAGAAGCAGGATTAGAGTTTCACGGCGTCGGGCGAGATCCCATTCTCCCCTAGATTATGATAGAAGGCAGGAAGCTGTTGAGTCTTCTGTTTGGGGCACTCTGGATAGGCATACAGGGGTGAGAGGGAGGACCAGAAGGTCTAGATCCCCTGAGAGGAAGAACTACAGGGATTAAGAAAGTACAAGTGCAAGTACAACTCAAGTACAACTCAACGAGGTGGGGCTCCACCTTTTTGATTTTAATCTCAGCGAAGGGGTGAAAAAAGCCTTATCCCTGTGGGTTTGTGCTCGAAGGTAATTCGAGCATTGGCGGGGTGCTAGCCTTAAAAGTTTAATTAATTGTTTGAGCTGGTACCTCCTCATGTATGGGGAGAGGTTATTGATTGGGGCGTGCCTGGCGGAGCGCCAGTGGAAGGCATGTGATGTGGATTGGGGCAAGCACCCTTTTATGTGAACGTTAGTTTTGTTTAAGGTTTTTACTTCATTTAAATTTTATTTTAATAAATGCAGGCTGCGGCTTTTTTTCACCCACTTCTGTGTTCGTGTCATTATTATGAAAATGTAATGTAAAAAATGTGGGGTCATTGTATTCTTATGTTTTAACAACATCATTCTGTTACCAATAGTACGTCTCTACATGTGGAGCAAGCTAGAAATTTGGGACTCATGTAATTTAACTGATTTATGTGTACTGAACCTACTAAGCAGTTCATTTTTATAATTACTATTTTTTTTTATATAAATGCGTATTATCAGGAGTATTCACCAGAAACAATGCTTCTTTAGTAGCCCTCTTTCAACCATTTTTCATACCCTAGCACACCCATTTACTACCCTCAAGTGTGGTATTGTCAGTGAGAGGCAGCACAGGGTAAAGGGGCAGAGATGTTGTACCCAGCCAATGAGCTGCCAGGTCATCCCCTGTATGCATTGTCACTCCTGGCAGCAATAATCTTGTGAACACCTTCACCTTGTTTATAAGAGGGTAAAAATCAGAGGGAATTTATAACCCTGTTCCATTCTGTAAACACCCATGCTTGCAAATTATTTGTGTGTGTGAGTGTGGTGTGTGAATATGTGAGTGTGTATATGTGTGAGTGAGAGTGTGACTGTGTATGTGTGTGTATGCATATGTGTGTGGGGGGTTTATGTGTGTGCATGTGAGTGTCTATGTGTGCACATGTGTGTATGTATTTGAGTCTGTGTGCAGGCGCATGTGAGTGTGTGTGTATGTGTGTGAGTGTGTGTAGATGCATGCATGTGTGTGCGTATGTGATGAGATGTGTATGTGTGCAAGTGTGTGCATGTATGTGTATGTTTGTATGTGAGTGTGTATTTGTGTGAGTGTGTATCTATGTGAGTGTGTATATATGTGAGTGTGTGTGAACACGGGTGTGAGTGTACGCTCATAAGTGTGGATGTGTATGTGTTTGAGTGTGTGTGTGTGATGAGAAATATGCTAAAATCTAACGATCTTTGTAAAAGACAAAAAGTGTGTACAAAGCAGTAAGGAAATGAGCCATTATTTGAAGAGTCATTTTTGACTTATTAATAACTAATGTAATTTACTTACATTGACAGTGGTCAGATAAGGGAGTGGTAAAGAACATTATGCTGATATTTGTTTGACAAAGGTGTGTATTAAAAAGGATCTTTATGTATAGTGTCACCATGAGTATGTGAAGGAGCGTTAGGTTTAGTCACTGAACCCTAGAGCTGTAGTCCCACCTGTGGCTTGTTGATGGGATACCTCTTGTCTAAGTAACTTAGCAGTTTGCATGAGTCCTCATTTTATTATTTCCTGAGCTAACACACAGTTACTTTTTGTTATGCTAGATATAGCTAACATATAATAATATTACACCTTAATTACCCCATAAAAAGATAAATATAATTAGGGGAAAGGAAATACTTCCATCCAATAAGAAGATTAAAATAATTTACTATCTGCTAGATTACGAGTTTTGCGTTATGAGTGGCTCGGTGCTAACTTGCAAGTTATTGTCACCGCTCACTTCCCTATAGCGCTGCTATTACAGGTTTTCATGAACCCAGCATTAGCAGGAGATATATCAGCGTTGAGCAAAATTGAGCTCCATACCGCACTCAAATACCAGTGCTGCTTTGAGATGGTTTTACGTGCTCGTCCACGATTTCCCTATAGACATCAATGGGGAGAGCAAGCTAAAAAAAAGCCTAACACCTGCAATGAAGGAGATCCTTTAAAAAAACCTAAGTCTAACCCCCACGCGGTCCTTACCTGTCCTGAAGACCGGCAGAGAAGGTCCTGTTCCAGGCGGTGAAATCTTCTTCCAAGCGGCGACCTCTTTTTCTTCCAGGAACCAGCCGGCGAGGAGCGGAGGAGTTGAAGACCGATGACCGCGGAGCTGAAGACCGTCGACTCTGGAATTGAAGACCGGCGACACTGGAACTGAAGACCGCTGAGCCATGGAGCCTGGAGGATCCTCTTCATACGATCTCTGCCGTACACTGAATAGGAATTCAAGGTACACGATTAAAAATGGCGTCCCTTGGGGGGGCGGAGCCAACTACCACAGAAGCAGGACGCATACCTTGAGAGCTCCTCACATATCCTACAATTTTATTAGTTTATAATATCAATAACACCCAGTTATGTCTACATTTTGGAGATCCATATTGAAAACTACCTTCTAGGTAGTGTTGGAGGAACTTTGCAGCACTAACAATCTGAATCTTTTCGAACCCTGCTCTCTTCCCTGCGTGAAGGCATAGAGTGTTTGTAAGCATGGCTGTGCTCCTCCTAACCAAGCTTAAAGATCTACTAGACCGGCATCATGAATCTCTTCTGGGGGCCGGAGGCGGAGGCCTGAGAAGGTTCCTGGATCTGGAGGTCGGGACGACTTACGGGCAAGGCGGGCTGGCACTGTGACAGAATTGGTAGAGGGTATCAGGAGTCATCGTTCCGGGACCAGTACCAGCAGCTTTCAGGATCAGGTGCCGTTGCCGGCGGATGGAGGCCGGGAAGGTATATGCCTTTCATTTTTGGGGTTTATGGAGGGATCATGGGCCGCACTTGAGGGGCATGAGGAGGCTATAGTTTCAATGGAGGAACCTTATGAGGCATTCTTAGATTCCAAGTCTGGCCCAGGATGCGGGCCCTAGAGCTAGTGCTATTCAGGACCGGGAGACAGCTTCTTTGGGCCGAGTGGGTATTGAGGTGAAGGAACGGCACACGGCTTGTGTAGGCCTCAGTAGAGTATTAGACGAAGGGGAAAGAGAAAGGAATAGGAATCAGGACCTGTTTTCGGCCTACATGAGCATAGGTGGTGCTAATGTTAGTTACCAATCGCTGGAGGCTTTTGGACACAGGAGGTATGGGCCACAGGAGGGGAAAGCAATAATTTTACCTGATAATAACCAGTCACCTGGGGCAGGAGGTGTTTCACAGTAGGCTGAGATGAGGAATGTTAGTGCAGGTTGCTCAGTGAGAGGTAAGGGGGTTAGGGGCCGGTCTAACATACGGAGGGCAGGTAGAAGAGGGGGTAGAGGGAGTAGCAGTTCAAGGGGTAGTGGGGATAAGGGACACACAGGGGATGCCAGTAGGCATTCTAATGTCTGTTTTTCCTCAGTCGTGGAGCCTATGACGTCTCCAGTAGTGGAAAGGGGAGCTGTTAATGTTGGTTTGCCTTCCCATGCAGACTGTGATTCACTGTGGTTTGAGGAGCACTATAGTGATTTTGATGAGGAGGAGGATACACAGCCGTCAACTTTGGGACCTGTTACATCAGACTAGGTAAGGGATATGGCTGCTTTGATGCAGCTGCTATGAGCTCTGGTTCCGGAGGGAGGGGTGGAAGAGTTAGGGATTTGGGTGATAGGCTCAACAATGAGAGTAGGTCTAGGGATCAATTGGGTAGGGCTAGTTCTGATAGGGGCTTATGGGGAGATAGTGTGGGTGTTAGTGTTACAGTGGAAAGTAATAAGGGCTACGCATCCTCTCAGTCTCAGGTCCAGAGCAGGGAAAGGAGAAGGCAGGAGAGCAGAAGCAGGATTCCAGTTTCACGGCGTCGGGCGAGATCCCATTCTCCCCTAGATTATGATAGAAGGCAGGAAGCTGTTGAGTCTTCTGTTTGGGGCACTCTGGATAGGCATACAGAGGTGAGAGGGAGGACCAGAAGGTCTAGATCCCCTGAGAGGAAGAACTACAGGGATTAAGAAAGTACAAGTGCAAGTACAACTCAAGTACAACTCAACGAGGTGGGGCTCCACCTTTTTGATTTTAATCTCAGCGAAGGGGTGAAAAAAGCCTTATCCCTGTGGGTTTGTGCTCGAAGGTAATTCGAGCATTGGCGGGGTGCTAGCCTTAAAAGTTTAATTAATTGTTTGAGCTGGTACCTCCTCATGTATGGGGAGAGGTTATTGATTGGGGCGTGCCTGGCGGAGCGCCAGTGGAAGGCATGTGATGTGGATTGGGGCAAGCACCCTTTTATGTGAACGTTAGTTTTGTTTAAGGTTTTTACTTCATTTAAATTTTATTTTAATAAATGCAGGCTGCGGCTTTTTTTCACCCACTTCTGTGTTCGTGTCATTATTATGAAAATGTAATGTAAAAAATGTGGGGTCATTGTATTCTTATGTTTTAACAACATCATTCTGTTACCAATAGTACGTCTCTACATGTGGAGCAAGCTAGAAATTTGGGACTCATGTAATTTAACTGATTTATGTGTACTGAACCTACTAAGCAGTTCATTTTTATAATTACTATTTTTTTTTATATAAATGCGTATTATCAGGAGTATTCACCAGAGACAATGCTTCTTTAGTAGCCCTCTTTCAACCATTTTTCATACCCTAGCATACCCATTTACTACCCTCAAGTGTGGTATTGTCAGTGAGAGGCAGCACAGGGTAAAGGGGCAGAGATGTTGTACCCAGCCAATGAGCTGCCAGGTCATCCCCTGTATGCATTGTCACTCCTGGCAGCAATAATCTTGTGAACACCTTCACCTTGTTTATAAGAGGGTAAAAATCAGAGGGAATTTATAACCCTGTTCCATTCTGTAAACACCCATGCTTGCAAATTATTTGTGTGTGTGAGTGTGGTGTGTGAATATGTGAGTGTGTATATGTGTGCGTGAGAGTGTGACTGTGTATGTGTGTGTATGCATATGTGTGTGGGGTGGTGTATATGTGTATGCATGTGAGTGTCTATGTGTGCACATGTGTGTATGTATTTGAGTGTGTGTGCAGGCGCATGTAAGTGTGTGTGTATGTGAGTGTGTATGTGTGTGAGTGTGTGTAGATGCATGAAAGTCTGTGTGTGTGTGTGCATGCATGTGTATGTGTGTGCGTATGTGATGAGATGTGTATGTGTGCAAGTCTGTGCATGTATGTGTATGTGTGTATGTGAGTGTGTATTTGTGTGAGTGTGTGTATATATGTGAGTGTGTGTGAACACGGGTGTGAGTGTACGCTCATAAGTGTGGATGTGTATATGTTTGAGTGTGTGTGTGTGTGATGAGAAATATGCTAAAATCTAACGATCTTTGTAAAAGACAAAAAGTGTATACAAAGCAGTAAGGAAACAAGCCATTATTTGAAGAGTCATTTTTGACTTATTAATAACTAATGTAATTTACTTACATTGACAGTGGTCAGATAAGGGAGTGGTAAAGAACATTATGCTGATATTTGTTTGACAAAGGTGTGTATTAAAAAGGATTTTTATGTATAGTGTCACCATGAGTATGTGAAGGAGCGTTAGGTTTAGTCACTGAACCATAGAGCTGTAGCCCCACCTGTGGCTTGTTGATGGGATACCTCTTGTCTAAGTAATTTAGCAGTTTGCATGAGTCCTAACACGCAGTTACTTTTTGTTATGCTAGATATTGCTAACATATAATAATATTACACCTTAATTACCCCATAAAAAGATAAATATAATTAGGGGAAAGGAAATACTTCCATCCAATAAGAAGATTAAAATAATTTACTATCTGCTAGATTACAAGTTTTGCGTTATGAGCGGCTCGGTGCTAACTTGCAAGTTATTGTCACTGCTCACTTCCCTATAGCGCTGCTTTTACAGGTTTTCATAAACCCAGCGTTAGCAGGCAATATATCAGCGTTGAGCAAAATTGAGCTCCATACCGCACTCAACTACCAGTGCTTCTTTGAGATGGTTTTACGTGCTCGTGCACAATTTCCCCATAGACGTCAATGGGGAGAGCAAGCTAAAAAAAAGCCTAACACCTGCAATGAAGGAGCTCCTTTAAAAAAACCTAAGTCTAACCCCCAAGTGGTCCTTACCTGTCCTGAAAAATAATGATATAGCTGCACCACCATCTGTATTAAAACATCATTATTTTATTGTGCCACTTAAAACAGACAACGTTTCGGACCCATGTCCTTATTCATGTCTAACATACAACTCTAAAAACAAACCTTATAAAGGCTGCGGCTCCACCCACCACACCTGTTCTCACCTGTGTTCAATTAATACAAACTTTTTTGTTTTGCTTAATGCCATCTAGTGGTCATTATTTACATCTCTAATTACATTTATCATAGTTTTTAAACAAAGGACATAAAGAGAACAAAAAACTTTTTTTCATCATTGTTAATCATACATCAAGTTAATCTACTCAGTACAAAAAATAATTGAATATACACTTATTGTCATTAGTTATTGTATTGCAATGTATTATTTTCAAAAAATAACATACAAAACATAAAAAAGGGGATTTTTTCTTTTCTTAATTCTTTTTCAACATTGCTAATTCAAATATCTTTTGAAGAAAAGCCAATTTTAATTGTTGCCCTTCCAATTAGATCTTATTAAATGGTCATCTTGAAAAAAGAATACTTTTTGGAGCTCTTAAACAATTACCAAGAACGTCCTTCAACAAAGGATAAAAAACAAAAAGGTCAACCTAAAAAAATTCTTTTTTTATAAAATTTATGCCAGTTCTTAAATCTTTTTACATGTTCAGCATTAAATTTAAAAAGGTATTAGCTAAGTGAATTTAAATTCCAATCTATCCAAAAAAAGACTTTCAACAAAAGATATCAAAAGAACTGAGTAAATGTAACTATCCGTATCCCTGAAGTTTTAAACCCAAATTTTTTTTAGAAAAACCTGCTAGTTAAACTACTTTCAAGTACCTAATCATCCATATTTACTGACATACACTCCAATCCATTGCCCTATTCATCCCATTGGGTATCATAGTCCCCAGTTCATGAATCCAGTATAATTCTCTATACTTTAACAACCTAACCCTATTACCACCCCTCCTAGGAAGACTAATTTGTTCTAACACCTGGAATCTAAGCTGATTAATCTGGTGTCCAGCAGTTATAAAATGGTGGGATACAGGAGCATCCAATTTTCCTGTCCTGATATTACTTTTGTGTTGGTTAATACGCTCCCGTACCATCTTGGGGGTCTCGCCCACATACCCTAAACCACATGGGCACTTAATTAGATACACCACAAACTTAGAGTTACAAGTATAGTAATCCTTAAGTTTATATTTCTTACCCGACGAGGGATGGGTAAAAATGGGGCCTTTAATGATACTATTGCAGTTTTGACAATTAAGGCATGGAAAACATCCCAAGTTTTTATGCCCAATGTGTCCCTGGGTAATTCTACCCCTTGGGCCCACATCAGCTTTAACCAATGTATCTTTAAGGTTCTTGCCCCTTTTAAAGGCAGCCAAAGGGGACTAGAGAATTCTTCAACATTTGGATTAGATATTTGTAAAATGTGCCAATGTTTTTTTAGTACTTTTTGTATTTGGTTACTCCAAGGAGAATATTCATTAACAAAGATCATTCTTTTATCCTTCTTATTTCTCATTTTGTCCTTAAGTAATTCTGTCCTAGGGATCTGCAGTACATCTTTAATCCCCTGTTCAATTAAGTTACTTGGGTATCACCCATTTCCAATAATCTTTCTTTTACCAAATTTTCATCTCTTATGGTGAGTTTGAACTTTATATGCTGTGTAGCACTGTTGAGATCATTAACAAACTGTTCCAGGGTTCCAATGTCCCCCAACCAAATGCCAAAAATATCATCTATATATCGCCACCAGGTGGCGCCATATAGATGAAACAATTGATGGTTATAAACAAAATACTCTTCAAATGTGTTCATATAAATATTTGCATAGGTTGGGGCAACATTGGAACCCATGGCCGTACCCTGTAATTGCAGATAAAAGTTATCTTGAAAAATAAAGAAATTACATCTCAATACAATATTCAAAAGATCAAGAACGAAGTTTCGCTGGTCTTTATTGATAGTTATATCCTGATCCAAACACCTATTCACTGCCCCTACACCCGCCTCATGAGTGATTGAGGTGTAAAGGCTAGTAACATCAAGACTATAAAGTATACCTTTATTGTTCTCAAGGACTATATTCTGTAGTTTATTGATGAAATCTCCTGTGTCCCTGATATAAGAGGTGGAATGTGTATAGGGTCTAAGGACTCTGTCTAAATATATAGAGGCTTTAGATAGTGTGGAGCCTACCCCTGCCACTATGGGGCGGCCAGGGGGTTTTCCCAAATTTTTATGGTCCTTTGGGAGCGTATATAGGACAGGTATAATGTCCTCTGTATCCAGAATAAATTTTGTTGTCTTGTTGTCAATCACTCCAATCTTCTGAGCCCTTAAGACACATGCTTCCAACTCTTTTTTTACTTTAAAGATTGGATTCATTGACAACAATTGATACACTTCACCATCCGCCAACTGGCCCAAAATTTCCTGTATATAGTAATCTCTCTCAAGGACCACTAAAGCACCACCCTTATCAGCCTCCTTAAAAATATAGCCTGTATTCTCTTTAAGGCTCCTAATATTATTCCAATCCTCTCTATTAAAGTTAAGATTTGAATGTGCATATTTAGGGTAACTCCTTTCTACATTTCTACAGAGTTTCCCTATGTCATTCTCAACCTGTCCTGAAAACCGGCAGAGAAGGTCCTGTTCCAGGCGGTGAAGTCTTCTTCCAAGCGGCGACCTCTTCTTCTTCCAGGAACCAGCTGGCGCGGAGTGGAGGAGTTGAAGACCGAAGACCGCGAAGCTGAAGACCGTCGACTCTGGAACTGAAGACCGGCGATGCTGGAACTGAAGACCGCAGAGCCATGGAGCCTGGAGGATCCTCTTCATACGATCTCTGCCATACACTGAATAGGAATTCAAGGTACGCGATTAAAAATGGCGTCCCTTGAATTCCTATTGGCTGATTTGAGCCTTCAAATTCAAATCAGCCAATCGGATGGGAGCTACTGTAATTATATTGACTGATTTGAATAGCCAATAGAATAAGAGCTACTGACATTCTATTGGCTATTCAAATCAGCCAATAGAATTACAGTAGCTCTTATTCTATTGGGTTTAAAAACAGTAATGTAGGTTGCGGCGATGTTAGGGACCACAGATTAAGATAGAAGATAGCTACAATATAATTAATTGGCTATTCAAATCAGCCAATAGAATTACAGTAGCTCTTATTCTATTGGCTATTCAAATCAGCCAATAGAATTACAGTAGCTCTCATCCGACTGGCTGATTTGAATTTGAAGGCACCATTTTTAATCGCGTACCTTGAATTCCTATTCAGTGTACGGCAGAGATCGTATGAAGAGGATCCTCCACGCTTCATGGCTCCACGGTCTTCAGTTCCAGCGTTGCCGATCTTCAGTTCCAGCGTTGCCGGTCTTCAGTTCCAGAGTCGACGATCTTCAGCTCCGCGGTCATCGGTCTTCAACTCCTCCGCTCCGCGCTGGCTGGTTCCTGGAAGAAGAAGAGGTCGCCGCTTGGAGGAAGACTTCACCGCCTGGAACAGGACCTTCTCCGCCGGTCTTCAAGACAGGTAAGGACCACTTGGGGGTTAGACTTAGGTTTTTTTAAGGGGGGATCGGGTGGGTTTTAGAGTAGGGGTGTGTGGGTTGTGGGTTGTAATGGGGTCATTGTTCTTTTTTTTTACAGGTAAAAGAGCTGATTATTGTGGGGCAATGCCCCGCAAAAGGCCCTTTTAAGGGCTAGTTATACAGCTGATTACTTTTGTAATTTAGTTTAGGGTAGGGAAATTGTATTATTTTTGGGGGGGGGTTTATTTTATTAGGGGGCTTAGATTAGGTGTAATTAGCTTAAAATTCTTGTAATATTTTTTTATTTTTTGTAATTTAGTTTTTTTTTTGTAATATAGTTTAGTTTATTTAATTGTATTTTAGTTTAGATCATTGTAGTTTATTTAATTAATTTATTGATAGTGTAGTGTTAGGTGTATTTGTAACTTAGGTTAGGATTTATTTTACAGGTAATTTTGTAATTATTTTAACTAGGTAGCTATTAAATAGTTATTAACTATTTAATAGCTATTGTACCTAGTTAAAATAAGTACAAAGTTACCTGTAAAATAAATATAAACCCTAAAATAGCTACAATGTAACTATTAATTATATTGTAGCTATCTTAGGGTTTATTTTATAGGTAAGTATTTAGTTTTAAATAGGAATAATTTAGTTAATAATATTAATATTAATTAGATTTATTTAAATAATAATTAAGTTAGGGGGTGTTAGGGTTAGACTTAGGTTTAGGGGGTAATATATTTAATTTTGGTGGCGGTGGTGTAGGGGGATCAGATTAGGGGTTAATATATTTAATATAGGTGGCCGCGGTGTAGGGGGGTCAGATTAGGGGTTAATATATTTAATATAGGTGGCCACGGTGTAGGGGGGTCAGATTAGGGGTTAATATATTTAATATAGGTGGCGGCGGTGTAGGGGGATCAGATTAGGGGGTAATACATATAATATTGGTGGCGGCGGGGTCCGGGAGCGGCGGCTAAGGGGTTAATATATTTATTGTTAGGAGTGAGAGGGGGGATTGCGGATATAGGGGTATTTTTGGGAGGCGTGTTAGACAGTTACGGGAGATTTTATACTTTAGTACGTTTTTGTAGGCGCAGGCAGTTTCTAAAGTGCCGTAAGTCACTGGCGACTCCAGAAATTTGTACTTATGCTTATTTCTGGACATCGCTAGTTTGTCCGACTTACGGCACTTTATGAACTGCTGGCGCGGTATATTCGATACCCCGATGTGCGAGGTGAAACTACGGGCATCGCGGGTTCCCTCGCTTGTACCGAAAACTACACCGTATATCGGATCACGCCCCTGAGGTTGAAAACCCACCAACTTAGATTGTGACCAACTAAGATATGTTTAAAGGGACATTATACACTAGATTTGTCTTTGCATAAATGTTTTGTAGATGATCCATTTATATTGCCCATCTGGTAGTATTTTTTATAAATGGTATAGTTTTGCTTATTTTTTTAAGAACATTCTGCTGATTTTCAGACTCTTAACCAAGCACCACAGTGTCAGACGTATAAAAGCGTTTACAGACTCCTGCTGGCTCCTATTTATCTTTTCTGTCTTTTTTTTTTTTTTTTTTAAAGATTTTTATTTGAGGTTTGACATACACACAGAGAAAGGCATACACATAACATGACCGCCATAGAACACATGGACAATAACATACAAAGCTCATTTAGTATAATGATTAAAATTAACCATCTGTACTTCTCAATGAGGACCAAGAGCTAATAGTACTGCATGTGTGAACTGCCTTACATACTGAACACCTCCAAACTGGCTCTAGAGGTCACTTTTGGACCCCAATCGCAGTAGTTAATGAAATTGGGGGTGTCTAATCTAAGGGACCACTTTTGGGTCTCAGCAGCCAAACCTCAGTTTTCAAATTTAAATGAAAATTAAACTCAAAACAATCATAACTGAAAGGGTGTGTGGAAAGATAATACAAATGCAAAGTAGATAGATAGATAGCATTACAAACTCTATGCACATACTGCCCCACCATTTATTACAATACATAAAACTAAGTATGTGGGCTGCATATAAAGGAGTGGATATGTAGTAACCTGAAAGTCTGTGTTACAAGCAAAACCTGTGATACTAATGGGACTATCCGCATAGCAGCTCATGGTGCAATGGGGCAATAACAGTACGACATGTAATGGGTGAGAAAAAGGAAAAAAACAAAAACAAAAAGAACAGCCAACGAAAGATAAAGTCACCAGTATGTAGGGATACGCCTGCATCAAAATGTCAGTCCCATGTTGTGCACAATATGAGTAGGAAGCATGTGTTGTGGGTTTTGTGGGACTTCCAGGCAAACAGTTCTCCTAGGGGTCAAGACTTGATAGCACATTTAATATTGGGGAGAACAGATCGCACAATATCAGGATTGCTAATATGACCATGTATGTAGCTAACCAGTGGAGACTCCAGCAATCTCATTACTGCTCACGCTCTGTTTGTTGTATCATAAAGTCAGTTTTCAATGGCTAAAGGGAAAGAAAAAAGAAACAAGAGAGTTCCACATGCATAGTTGTTAGCGGTCCACTCGGGAGGTTCATTAACCAATTCCAGTCCAGAACACATAGAGGGCAAAGTGTGGTAAGTTTATGGCTCGATGGAATTGGGATTCAGCATGACAAGAGGGGAAGTTTTCAGCGTAGTATGGAGCCGGGCAATCAGCTAACAGTAGCCAGGCGATCTCTGAGTACGGGACTTGAGAAGGGTATTGGCCTATAGGGTTCGGCTGTGCTTGCTCTAGTTTAGCTAGCCTCTCAGCCTGGAAGGATTTTGCCAGTGTGCTTGTATAGGGTAGAGACGTACTGTCCAATCTGAGATCCCCAACGGCTAAGGCTGATGTCTCAGAGTCATTTATCACGTTGCAGTTAACGTAGTTGTAGCAGGCTGGTGGACCGCACTCCTTTTCCCCCTGTGCAATAAGTACAACTACCTGGGCATTATGCTGCTGTATCGGGTTAAATTTGTCGCTGCCGCTGCACATGCCAGGTGAGAAGTAATGTTCCGTTCCTGTAATGGCCACTGTTATAGGACCATGAGGGGTAACTGTCTGTGTCTGGTTTCCCAACTTCCCGTAGTTGCTGAGTCCAGAATAGAGAGCTTGTTTAGCCATGCTGCATCCATGAAGCTCGAGTTCGTCTAGAACTTCACTTGCTCGTACTGAGCTAGCGGTTGTACCAGAAAGTGGCAATGCTGGAGTCACCGGAACTTGTTGCAACTTGCACTGCTCTTTTCCAGAGGGCCGAGGCTCCTTAGCGCCACTTGCTGAAATAGAGAAAGACCGTGCAATAGAGCGTAGGCTCTTAACTTCAGTGTCCCAAGCTGTAGCAATTTTCTCAAAATGTGAACTTAGAAGGGCTTCCACTTCCTTCAGGGTATTTTGAATTGTGGTTTCCATGTTGGGAGTATATTAGTTGTGACAGAGATTGATCAAAGTTTTCAGTGTCTACGCACTGCATACCCGGCTTACAAGGTACCTGGGGGGGTGTTGAGAGCCTCTCACCGTAGTGACTGCCTTAGGCCTCAACTCTCCGGATCAGATATTAAGTGTGGTAGTCCCAATGTTGTGGTATCATTTGATTCCTCTTTATAAGCAGAGCCTAATCATCAGGGGGAGGTAGATGGGAGATCCTCATAAACATCAATAGAAGGCAAAATATTAATGTCTCACACAGAGCAACTGATATTGCGTCCATTCAAGGAGCTGCCCAGAGTCACGCCCATCTTATCTGTCTTTTCATATGCAGGGAAGGGGGGGGGTCTGCTTCTTTTGTTTACCCAGCCCCTGGGTGTCCAAAGCTAACCTTATCAACAGTGCTAAAGGTTTTATACTGGATTTTTATATAAGTATCTGTTCAAATTCTTCTTTATAGTAGTGTCTATTACATGTAGCTATATGACAAATGGTGTATACTGTCCCTTTAACCATTTTACAGGGTTACACACATAAACATCAATTCCAATCTTTCTGATCACATTCATCAGATTATTTCTTCAGCTCCTCATCTTTGTTTATCAACTATGGAGCGATCACAATTCAAGTGATAACACCGTTTCCGTATTGGGAAATGTTCACAGATTACAGGAAATTCATCATTCTGCTGCTGTGACAGCAACCGCCTCCGAGATCACAATCTTCCCGACCATGGGTTTTAGGGGCAGAATTATCAAGCTCTAAAGACCGCTGCTCCATAACTTGTCTGCCTGCTCTGAGGCTGCGGACATCAATCTGCCCGATCCTATACGATCGGGCTGATTGACACCCCCTGCAGATTTGCGGTTGATTGGCCGCAAATCTACAGGGACGGCATTGCACAAGCAGTTCACAAGAAGCTATGTATATGTATTTAATAACCATATACATGACATCTTATACAGCTAACAAGATCTGCAAGAAATGCAAGAAAACTGAAATTTCAGCAGCAATATCTAGAAATGGCATTTTGCAATCACGCTCTTAAAATGTTTGTTTTTATTTCATTCTCACATTGTTGTTATTTCATCTTCTAAGATGGGATTGGCAGCCTAGATCACTCGCACAGGTTTTTACATTAGACAGAAGTCCAAAAAATTGTGTTTTAAAAAACTTGATTTACAGTTTCTAGACCCTTGTGTCACTATTTACTTAGAGTAATAGATTTTCGACAAATGTAAACCTCATTCTTACAGTGAGGATTGGAACTTTTGGAGATATTTTAATCTTCATCACTTAGCAGTTTCACTATTTACAATCACCTAGATTACAAGTTTTGCGTTATGGTTTTAACGCTGAAAAAATGGCCATTTCAGCGTAAAAAACAGTAATGCAGCTATTACGAGTCGTGTCGGTATATCTATAACGCAAGCATTTTAGCCTGTAATGCAACGTCAGTCCTGCACTCAAAAAAATGACGTTTCTGCATGGGATTTCCATAGCGCCGGTATTACAGGTTGTGCGGTGAGGCTAAAATGCTTGCATTACAGCCTATACCGACATGATCCATTCCGCCATCTGAGAGCAGTAGTTATGGATTTTGTGTAACAAAAATGTTTTACAAAACTCATAACTCAAGTGTTACAAAGTACACTAACACCCATAAACTACCTATTAACCCCTAAACCGAGGCCCATTGCAAACACTATAAGTTATTAACCCCTAATCTGCCGTCCGCCCACATCCCTGCCACTATAATAAAGTTATTAACCCCTATTCCCCTGCTCCCCGACACCGCCACCACTAACTAAACCTATTAGCCCCTAAACCCCTAAACCGCCAGCCCCTCCACATCACCACTAATAAATTAAACTAGTAACCCCTAAACCTATCACCCCCTAGCTTTAAATTAAAATTACAATATCCCTATCTTAAAATAAATAAAAACTTATCTGTGAAATTAAAAAACTTTTATACTTAACTATTATACTAAAATTAAAATAACTACCAATTAAAAAAACTAAATTACACATAAAAAAAAAACTAACACTACAAAAAAAATTACAAAAAATAAAATATACTAAATTACGAAAAATAACAAACGCTAAATTACAAAAACAAACAAACAAAATTATCAAAAATAAAAACAATTATACCTAATCTAATAGCCCTATAAAATTAAACCCCCCCAAAATAAAAAAACCCTAGCCTAGAATAAACTACCAATAGCCTATAAAAGGGCATTTTGTAGGTAATTGCCCTAAAGAAATCAGCTCTTTTACCTGTAAAAAAATACAAAGACCCCCCAACATTAAACCCACCACCCAACCAACCCCCCAAAATAAAAATCCTAACTCTATCAAAAACTAAGCTACCCATTGCCCTGAAAAGGGCATTTGCATGGGCATTGCCCAAACCCTAATCTAAAAAAAATCCTGCAAAAAAAAACTAAAAGAAAAAAAACTAACACTAACCCCTGAAGATCCACTCACAGTTTCTGAAGTCCGGACATCCATCCTCATCCAGGCATCGAGAAGTCTTCATCCAGGTGCTGAGAAGTCTTCATCCAGGCGGCATCTTCGATCTTCATCCAGGCGGCATCTTCTATCTTCATCCCGGCGTAGTGGAGAGGATCCTTCCTTGAAGACATCCAGCGTGGAGCGTCCTCTTCATACGGTCGCCGCCATACACTGGATCTTCAATGCACGGGAGGCTTTTCAAAATGGCGTCCCTTGTATTCCTATTGGCTGATTTGATTCTTGAACAGCCATTAGGATTTAAGTAGCTCTCATCCCATTGGCTGATTTGAATTTCAAGAATCAAATCAGCCAATAGGAATGCAAAAGCACATATTCTCAGCCCTTGGCTTTTGTTGCGGTATGGAGCTAATCGACACCATATCACACGCAAAAGGAGGCTTTTCAGAAACTTGTAATGGCAGCACTATGAAGGGTGTTGCGTTCATTTCGCACCCTATATAGCGCAAAACTCGTAATCTAGGCGAATGTGAGAACTGGTAAATCCTGTTTTAGAAGATAAGCTGCAGCCACTTTCTTTTTATGGCGATCCTTAAAAGGATGGGCATAGAATGCAGCAGCGCTGGTTAATAAATCTACCCCTAATTGTTGGACTTCAGATATTGCAACCATGCTCACTTTTTATCCCCATAGACTTCAATTGAGAGTGCAAACCTATAGCTCATGTGCTAACCTGACCGCGTTTAACTAAGTACGCTATACATGACATGAACAATGAATATTTTTTATTCCAATGTTCTTCTTTTTGGTTTTTAAATAGATATCTCTCTATATATATCTGTTGTATGTGTTGTAACATATATATATATATATATATATATATATATATATATATAGGTATGTACAGATATCTATAGAAATATCTATTTAAAAATACATAGAACATTTTCTCCTATGTAAAGAAGTTTGGAATGCAAAATATTTACAGTACATACACAATAAAACATATGATTAAATAATAAGGTGCCAGATTATGAGTGGAGTGCTATCTTAACTTGCGCCCATAAAGGGGCGCAAGTTAAATAACCAGCCATGGCTGGTTAATGTGACCACAAGCTTGGGGTTTCACTTTGCAATACAATTAATTTAAAAGGTATCAGACCTCTAGTTAATGAAAAAAGGTTGCCCCAATTTCCCCCAAATAAAGAGGACAGTAGAGGCACATTAAAAAAGATATCGATCCTTCTGTGTGAGAAAAACACAAATCGGAGGGCGCCTCACATTGTCTCTGTGTGGATATCAGCCGTAATATGTATAAGCATAGATATACTCACAATTGTGGAAGCACCAGGGTGCTGAATGCGGCAGACTAGGATCTCTCAATGTCCCAGCTCACTGATCAAGGTAGTGGGAAGGTCTCACTTGATATCCCTTGACTCCAAACAAAGACATGTGCTATATATATATATATATATATATATATATATATATATATATATATATATATATATAAAATTACACATTTATTTAAAATTGTATAAAAACAATTATTCTTTAAAAACTGAGAGGTTGTACAATTCCCCTAGACAGTCGCTACGCGTTTCTCAGCTGTAACCCACTGTTTCCTCAGGCATCTGTCTAATGTCTAAAAGCACATTCTTTTAAGTAACTCACAACCTATCAGAGTGTTCAATCAGCTCACACCCTCTCCTCTAGCTATTGTTACCAATCATGCTTAATTATCACTTTATATTTTTGTGTCCATACTATTGCTTTTCTGGATAATATATAGATTTGACTACCTTAGATGTACTGGTATTTGAGAAAAACATCAGTCATTAATTGGTGTCATTTTAAACAATTATTATTTATATTGTTATATATTTTTTAACTATTATAAGTATATATGTTTGGTTTATTTATTTATTTTTGGAAAATTCTGTTTATTGTGAATCTGTTTTTTTTTTTTTTTTTTTATTAAATATGTTTTTTATTGAGGGAATAACATTAACAAAACAAGAATCCGTTTGCTCAGACAAATATATGGTACAAAATATATGACAAGACAAGTTTCGTGGACAGAAACAGGTGCTTAATAACATATTTAGGAATAGATCCCTTATTATAACATACATAGAAGACTCGCAAATTGGGATATTCATAGAATGGCAGAGCAAACCTCAAAGCACCCTCTTTTCCCCCAATGGTAGCCGAGGCCACGTTTGGACCCCATTTAGGTAAATGTACTACTCAGAGGGTTTTTAATTTGTATAGGCCCAATCAAGGCCTACACTTTATATCCTCCTTCCTATAGCCGCTGGGACCATGGTTAGGTCCAGAAAACTAACAATAAAATTGAAGGAGATGAAAAGAAAAAAAAATGCAAGTACATTACACTACTTCAGGGAAATAAACTACAGGGACTGGTTCATATTAAAACAACTGTCAGGAGGTCAATGAGAGTGTGAATCTAGAAGTTGTAGGTTCAGAAAGGCTTATAATCTAATAAAAAATATACAATCTATAGACCTTTTGCATCACACCAGCAGTTCTATCTCCCACAGTAAATACATAAGTGAGCTATCCCTTATACTAAAATAAGAGTGATAAAGAACCTATAAATATTGAACACAGAGTAAAAATCATAGTGAATTCCCGAAGAGCCATTATTACAATTATACTGGGACACTCTCGGACTAGGCTCCCCGGGCAGGGCAGAGACCATCCAACTCTGCCAAATGGGAATGTGGAGGATAAGATGTTTATCCCTTACCACATACTCAGGAGAGGAAGGAAAAAAGAGGGAGAGGGGGGTTAGGTGGGGGAGGGAGGGGAAGAGGGAGAGAGGGGGGAGAGAAGGAGAGGGAGAAAGAGAGAGAGAGAGAGAGAGAGAGAGAAAGAGAGAGAGGGGGGGGGAGGGAGAGGGGGGGGAGAGGGGGAAAAAGAAAGAGGGGGGAGAGGGAAGGGGGGAAGAGGGAAGAAAGGGGGGGAGGGGAGTGAGGAGGGGGAGAGGGGAGTGAGGGGGGGAGCGATTGGAGAAGAGAGGGGGGAAGAGGGAAAGAGGGGGGCGGTTCTAGGGTTGATAGTTTACAAAGGACCCCTAATAGAGGTTCTAAGGGAGCTGAGATCAGTGGTTATCTATTCGTAAATTAGTAGTAACTAGTATGATTCTATATACATGGTCTCCCAATTATATTCTCAAACAATATTTCCAAAACAGTTACTCACATTTTTACATTACGTTAGATAAATAGCTGCTCCTAAAGAGCATAGACAGGAAGTAACCTCTTAAGAGCCATAAGGGATTAAAGGACTATCGCTCGTTACCAGCAGAGAGGGAAATATAACTTAACTAAATACCTTACAATAACTTATACTCTACAATAACTTATAACTATAAATAACGACACAACAACTTGGCTTTAGTGGATAAATTTTAAACCGTCACAGGTTAAAATTATGTTTATTATAAAACTAGAGAGAACTTAGGAGCCAACAAGGCAAACTTGGCGGCAAACAAGCTGGCTAACCCAGCGCTACAGGAGGTCAGTGGCCCCAACGGAGACAGCAGCAGAGGGGAGGGTCCCCTCTGCCCTGGGAGATGCTACTGAGGGAAGCAAGCGGATGGACCCACCCGCAAGGGGGAAGGAGGGGCACCTCGTGTGCACCTCAGGCTATCCGCCCCTCCCACTTTTAGATTGGCCACCGCTCCCCCCGTTCACCCTCTCCCCACGCAACAAGGCCACGACCTCCCGCAGTCAGGGTGCAAGTCTTCTCCTCCTATTAAGGATAACTACCACCCCAGGCCGCTCGGACCGAGGAAAGCAGTAAGATGGAGAATCATATACTACAGCTATGGGCTTACTGAGCTTAGATTGACTAATCATAACTATGCCATAGCGGTACTATAACTTCAGGCGAAAACAAGGGAAGGGAGGGAGGGAAAACTTCTCTGCTTCAGGATCCAGGAGAAGAGGGCAAGGAGACTGACGTCAGCACATTTTAAGGTCAGGCAGGGGCTCCTCCCTAAACTAGCAACAATGTTGCACTACTTCACTAACCAGCCCTCTACTCCTATCTCACTCACTACAGCCTTAACCCTTAGATTGCTACAGTCCCATTTGGTCCTTCCACTGCCTTAAGGGATTAAAGGCCTATCGCTCGTTACCAGCAGAGAGGGAAATATAACTTAACTAAATACCTTACAATAACTTATACTCTACAATAACTTATAACTATAAATAACGACACAACAACTTGGCTTTAGTGGATAAATTTTAAACCGTCACAGGTTAAAATTATGTTTATTATAAAACTAGAGAGAACTTAGGAGCCAACAAGGCAAACTTGGCGGCAAACAAGCTGGCTAACCCAGCGCTACAGGAGGTCAGTGGCCCCAACGAAGACAGCAGCAGAGGGGAGGGTCCCCTCTGCCCTGGGAGATGCTACTGAGGGAAGCAAGCGGATGGACCCACCCGCAAGGGGGAAGGAGGGGCACCTCGTGTGCACCTGAGGCTATCCGCCCCTCCCACTTTTAGATTGGCCACCGCTCCCCCCGTTCACCCTCTCCCCACGCAACAAGGCCACGACCTCCCGCCACAAGATAACCTCGGAGACGGTATCCTTGCCGCCACAATCAAACTTAGCACCTGACTTAAAGGAAGGGGATAAGAGACCTTCGAATATCACTTATAAATATATCCAAGGCAGCATCCTCTAAATGTACCCTATCCTTCCTGTAATGCTCAGTCTTGTCAG
This sequence comes from Bombina bombina, assembly GCF_027579735.1. NCBI lineage: Eukaryota > Metazoa > Chordata > Amphibia > Anura > Bombinatoridae > Bombina > Bombina bombina. The sequence goes on along the minus strand of NC_069504.1, from coordinate 254,969,631 downwards.
CCGTTAAGGCATCGTGTCTGACCACGAAACCTCCCTGTTCTGTGACGGTTCTACCTACGGTCAAATTAATTTTCTTCCTGACCCTATACGCTGCACTATGTGAGGACATGTGCCTCCATTCCAGCCTCGGTATAATATTAGACCAACCCAAGATGACATTGGGTATACGGGTTTTTATCCATGTAATTTCAGCCTGCATGATCTTAATCAGCTGCAGGACAGGAAGGGCACCTAAATCATTTCCCCCTAAGTGCAAAATGATGATATGGGGTTTTCCCCAGCGATTAAGGGCTTCGGACAAAAGGGAAGGGAGCCTAGGCCAACACATTCCTCTCTCCCCTAACCATCTAACTGACGCTCTGGCAGGGGGGAACCCAAAACTTTGTCCACCGGGGCGGGATAAACACCTGAGAGATGCCCAGTGTATGTAGGAATGCCCTACAATCCAAATTCTTGTTGCGCCTTGGGTTGCTCCTAAAAAAACAAAAAGGGGTTAGTAACTGTGTCTGACTGCATCAGAGTTAAACAAGGGGCCGTACATAAGACCTATACTTATTGGAACGCCACCTACCCAAGCGCTTAATCGATTCCACAGATTGCCCTGATGTCGCTGCGTTCGTTGCTGCACCTATCCTAAATGAGTGCGGGGCTATTTTGGTTGCATCGAGACCCGCTATGGTAGCAGCGCGGGACAGTATTCTGCGGAATTGATAAATGGACAATGCAGAACCATTTTCATGCATAAGCAATGGTCCCGGAACTGGGGGACGAGTAGTCAGATATAGGTTCACTAATTTAACAGGGCAGCAATCACCTGACATAGGGGAAATGGTCACCCAAATTCCCCTGCCTTGCTGATCAGTTTTCGAACGGGGAAGGAAGAGCAAAATAGAATCCGGTGATGCTTTAATATGTTGTATTTGGACACCCTTATTAGTGCAACTTTTAGACGGGGAAAGCAGTTCGCCTATGCGCAGTGCAGCCGCATATGCCAATACAAATGCTGACCTGAATAAATCTAGTTCGTACCGAGAAGAGCACACAACCTCCAGGGCTGCAATCAGCTTCTCCAGGCGCTCTCGGGTAATGGGCTCGCGGGAATCTTTCTTCTGCGGCTGCAAGCGGCCCCAACCCTTGAGAACTCGCCGCACAAAAAATGAATTTGTGGGATCGGGTAATGCAAGGGCCCGATAGAAAAAAGCGAGTGCGGCTATGCGAGCCTGAACGGCACCTGGGCGTGCCCCAGCCGACCATAAACTCACCAGCCAGTTGCATAAGACAATTTGCGTAGCTGATACAGACTCCACTTCCTGATCCCGGCAGAAGGACTCCCATTCCCTCCAAGACCTGACATAAGAGTACCAGGTGGATGGAGCCAATGATGCACGGACTAAAGGGAGCAAGGATACCCAGGATTCAAAAGCTGCCAAAGAAATTGTGGACATGGTAAGCCAAATCTGGCAGCGCAAGGAGCAAGACGCCTAAATGTCGCCCATTCAAATCTAGATAGGGCGTCAGCAATTACATTATTCACTCCAGGGACATGCTTAGCTTGAAACTGAATGTTAAGTTCCAGACAGCGTAACACCAAGTGTCGTAACAGGCAGACCACAGCAGCAGAAGTGGCAGACAATCTATTTATGGCATGCACTACACTAAGGTTATCTGTCCAGAAAACAACATTCCTATTAGAAAACTGTTGTCCCCAATGCTCGACCGCCAGGACTATGGGGAACAATTCCAGGAGTGTGAGATTACGGGTTAAACCCCTACTCTTCCAATCTGCAGGCCAAGGGCCCGCGCTCCACTCCCCCTGAAAGTATGCCCCATAACCACCGGATCCTGCGGAATCAGTGAACAGGTGAAGCAGCTGACTCGAGATAGGTTCCGAGCGCCAGAAACGAATGCCATTAAAGCGCTGCAGAAAAGACTCCCACACTTTCAGGTCGGCAGACATTCCCCCTGAAATATATATTTTTCCCGCTGGTTTGGTCCTCCCCATGGGAATAACACGGCAAGCAAAATTTAAGAGGCCAAGGATTGACTGCAACTCTTTCAGAGTAATGCATTTTGAGGACACGGCCGCTCTAACCGCTTCTAGCATGCTATGCACCTTATCAATGGGCAACCTGCAAATCATTTGCACCGTGTCAATCTCAATGCCAAGGAAGGTTAAGCAAGTAACTGGACCTTGGGTTTTCTCCTCGGCAAGAGGAACACCCAAAAAGGCCATAAGCTCTCGCATAATGTTCATTGCCTCTAAGCAATCCTCAGAATCCTTCCGACCTACAATCAAGAAGTCGTCAAGATAGTGCGCAATGCAATCCCTACCCACTCTATGAGCCACGGCCCAGTGCAAAAACGTGCTGAATTTTTCAAATAAGGCACAAGAAATGGCACAGCCCATAGGCAGGCACCGATCAACATAGAAACTACCCTGGAACTTACAACCCATCAGCAGGAAGGCAGAAGGATGTAGGGGCAACAAACGGAACGCGGATTCAATATCTAATTTCGCCAATAAAGCACCACCCCCACACCCCTGGACTAGCTCAAGAGCGCTATCAAAAGACTGATATCGCACTGAGGTAAGCTCAGGGTCAATGGCATCATTCACTGAGCTTCCCTTGGGGTAGGAAAGGTGCTGTATCAATCTGAATTTCCCGGGCTCTTTTTTTGGTACTACTCCTAATGGTGAGATGACCATATTAAGAAATGGAGGGGACTGAAAGGGGCCTATCATTCGACCAAGGCGAATTTCCTTATCCAATTTTTCTTGCACTACTTGTGGGTAATCGTATACTGAGCGTAAGTTTCTATGTTTGACTGACCCCTTAACGACTGCATTAACGGTAATGACAAAGCCGCTGCTGAAACCCTCTCTTAGTAAATTTGCAGCTTCGTGATCGGGGTAACAATGCAGCCATAAGTCAAGCGCATGGGCCCTCACTGGGGAGTGAGCTTTTTTGGCCAGCAAGGGTTCTATTTTGGGGTCTACTAACCGAGTTATCTTTCCTCCTGCAATCGCAACCTGAGTGCAACCCCCCGCAAAACTTGCAATTATGTTTAAATCCGCAAGCGCTTCCTTTTTCGCATTTATTATCTTGGAAAGCCCATAATCCACCCCTACGCTTACCCTTCTGGTTCCGAAAGGACTGAGACTGAGGTACTGCTGAGGTGGACGTGGAGGGAGAACACTGCGGGCCCAGGCGCTGCCAAAGATGTGAATCCGTACAATCAAATGTAAGTACTGGGTTACCCGCCATTTTGCGCCTGAACTCGGAGTCATAATCCCGCCACGCCCCCTCACTGAATTTCCTTTGAATCCAGTGGATTGAGTCCGTGTATTTCAAAATGGTGAGATTTTGACTCGGGTATCTCTCTAGATAACATGAAGAAAACACCCTAAAACAAATGAGCCACTCCTCAAAAGTTTCGGGGCGTTTAAACCTCTTAGGGCCTGTTCCATCAGAACTTTTCTCCTTCTGCCTATAAGCTTCAGGGGATAATTCAAAAATATTAATGTATTTCCCCTGTTGTATTTTCTTAATAATCTTGGGCTTTAAATGGGCATGCAGCGAAGGCATATAAGAGGGAATAGTGTCTCCATGCATTGCAACCTTTCTCTCGGGGATACTAGAAAACGGGGGACTCTGCAACTGACTACCCTGCTGAGCTAACTGCGCTGCAACTGCTGGCGGGGCTACTTCAGTAACCATGGTATTCTGTTTAAACCCTCCTGACTGCATCTCGCGCCACATCTTTTTAACCATGTGAAACATCCTCTTCTGACCCTTTCCTCTCAAGCCTAAAGATGTGTCACTACCTGAGTCTGATTCGGATAGGGATGAATCAGCCGAATCGGATCTATCATGTGTGAATGCAGGTGTACTATGCTGATTGTATACATTTGCACATGACTTACCGGTAGCAGAGGAGGATGGTGGAACCTGAGGTGATGTTTGCTCCGAAGCAGCTTGAACTGGAGCTGAAGTTGCGGCATGCTGAACTTGAGTAGAGCTGGGCACTGTAGCGCTTGCCGCAGAAGCTGATGCTTGCTGCGAGGTGGATGCTTGCTGCGAGGTGGATGGCATGGTAAATGCTTCCTGCAGAGAACTCATGCCGGACGCCTGATTCTGTGGTTGCATTACCCCCTGTAACAGAGAAAATAAATCGCGAGCATTGCGAACTTGTGGCATGGCAGGAGCTGCTAATGGTACATTCAGTGGGACTTGTGGTGTGGCAGGAGGTGCTAATGGTACATTCTGTGACACTTGCTGCCCATGCATACGATGATCATGAATTATGGGTATGTCACTCACCCTGCCAGTGTTAGCTGGCACATTCACACCCCCAGTGTTATCTGTCACAATCATTCCAGAACCATGAGCAACATTCACCCTAGAAGAATGAGCTTGTGAAACATTCTGCAAAATGTTATCTGCTTGTGCCTGAATCAGAGTTGCTGAATGAGCCCTGCTATGTTGTGTATTCATCGCTACATGTGCAGGCCCCTGACCATCTATTATGTGCTGCATAGCGCCAATGTTATGAGCTGCAGTGTGTTGTCCATCCCTGATGCGCTGCATAGCGGCAATGTTATGCGCTGCAATGCGCTGCCCAGCCATAGTATGTTGTATATTATGTGCGGCAGTGTACTGTGCATCCCTGCTGTGCTGCACGTTGGTGCCCATTAAACCTTGCTCATCCACTAAACTTACATGCTGCTGCGTATTTCTAGACTGCTGCACATCAGCAACATTTAAATCTGAAGCGTGTTGCGCGGCTTCATTATAGTGCGGCATATTGGTATTATTAGGCCCGGGTCTTTTGCCCTGTGCTTTACGCTGTGGAGCTTTCCCTTTGTTCACTTTGTTCCCTGTAAGCTGCCTAGATGTGCCGCGCCCTCTGGCCCAAACTCTATTACCAAACTGAGCCCGTGTAGCAAATACCCCTTGAACAGTATTAGCCCTTGAAGCAACTCTGCCCCTGATTGCCCAGATGCCTGTTGCAGATCTGCCCCTGATTGCCCAGGTCCTAATTGCCCAGGTCCTACCCGGCACAAAGCTCTCTCGTGATGCTCACCTGCAATCCGAGGAGCGATGGACCGTTCGTGCCGAGGACAGCTAACGAAATGCCTACCGGTGACGTAACCGGAAGGGGCGTGACCCACGCCGACGACTTCCGGTATCGCGTGTGGACCAACCGGAATGGAGGACGAAGACGCCAACGCTGGAGTGGAAGATGAAGAGGCCATCGCTGCTGCCACCGACGCTAGGAAGGACGAAACCGCCGACGCCGCTGCTGGAGGGACCGACGCAAAGAGGGATTCGACCGATGATGCAGGTAAGATCGGGGGCAATGGAGGGGGCTGCAAGGTAACTTGGGTAATAGGCCCTGAACCACCAATGACGTCACAGGGCTGATACGTGCCCTGTACATCTTGTGAAATGGCGACAGGCATTCCCTGCATCGCAGTTTGCCCTGCACCACCAATGTTCCCCAAATTTGAAGGACCCGCCATAACCGGCTCCTTATCCATATTAGACGGGGCCACATTAGAAACTGGCATATTTGAGGGGACATCCGAAGGGGGAATGCCAGGCTGTCCCAACTCCCCTGCTCCTGAATCACCAATTAAATTGTCAGCCATATTGGGGAATGAACGCTCAGATATGGCTGTGCTCACCAAAGGACTCTGGTATCACTGTCAATGTATAATGTGCCCTTTGCTGTGAACTAAACTGTGCTGTGTGTTCATGTTGAGTTGGGGGAACAACATCCTCTACATTTTCTAAATTACTAATGTTACTTATCTGCTTTTTTCCTGCAGGCCTCTGGAATTGAAGCTCCCTGAAACGAACAGGAGGCAATCTGGATCGCCTGGAGCGATGCATCCTAACCAGATAAGGCCTAATCAAATGAAGAACAGGAACACAAACTTCTCTGCTTCAGGATCCAGGAGAAGAGGGCAAGGAGACTGACGTCAGCACATTTTAAGGTCAGGCAGGGGCTCCTCCCTAAACTAGCAACAATGTTGCACTACTTCACTAACCAGCCCTCTACTCCTATCTCACTCACTACAGCCTTAACCCTTAGATTGCTACAGTCCCATTTGGTCCTTCCACTGCCTTAAGATTCAGAACTCAGTGTCTAATGACACTTTAAGGGATCTACATACATATATATATACACACAGTTTTCTGGAGGAGCACATGAATAGTGTAAATAAATAGGTGTTTATCTATTCGCATATTAGGAGGAGCTAGTATGATTCTATATACCTTAATAACTATTTAATAACTATTCTGCCTAGTTAAAATAAATACAAACTTGCCTGTAAAATAAAAATAAATCCTAAACTAGCTACAATGTAACTATTAGTTATATTGTTGCTATCTTAGGGTTTATTTTACAGGTAAGTATTTCGTTTTAAATAGGAATAATTTAGTTAATGATATTAATATTTATTTAGATTTATTTAAATTATATTTAAGTTAGGGGGTGATAGGTTTAGGGTTAGACTTAGGTTTAGGGGTTAATAACTTTAATATAGTGGCAGCGACGTTGGGGGCGGCAGATTAGTGGTTAATAAATGTAGGTAGGTTGCGGCGATGTTACGGCCGGCAGATTAGGGGTTAATAATATTTAACTAATGTTTGCAAGGCGGGAGTGCGATGGTTTAGGGGTTAATATGTTTATTATAGTGGCAACAACGTTGGGGGCGGCAGATTAGGGGTTAATAAGTGTAGGTAGGTTGCAGCGACATTGGGGGCGGCAGATTAGGGGTTAATAAATATAATGTAGGTGTCGGCAATGTTGGGGGCAGCAGATTAGGGGTTCATAAGTATAATATAGGTGGCAGCGGTGTCCAGAGGGGCAGATTAGGGGTTAATAAGTGTAAGATTAGGGGTGTTTAGACTCAGGGTTCATGTTACGGTGTTAGGTGTAAACATAAATTTTATTTCCCCATAGGAATCAATGGGGTTGCATTAAGGAGTTTTACGCTGCTTTTTTGCAGGTGTGAGACTTTTTTTCAGCCAGCTCTCCCCGTTGATTCCTATGGGGAGATCGTGCACGAGCACATACGACCAGCTCACCGCTGACTTAAGCAGCACTGGTATTGGAGTGTGGTAATGAGCAAAATTTTGCTCAATGTTCACTTCTTGTCTTTTACCGACGGGTTTGTAAAAGCTCGTAATACTAGCGCTGCATGTATGTGAGCGGTGAGGGAAAACTGCTCGTTAGCACTGCTCCTAATGCAAGACTCGTAATCTAGCTGAATGTATCTTCTTATTCTCAGATACAAAGTTATTATATGAAAGAGTATATTAATAACAAGGCGGAGCATATAGTTATTAAAGTTTATATAGGTCAATATCTTGTGATGTGTTATTCCACCCCATTGCACCACTTTTCACTGCCTCCCCAGGTGTCAAAAGTAGGTCTTGGCGGGCCCATGTTGCTGATCATTTTAGGGTATGTGTTTTGATATACTGATCCCACATTGCTTGTATTTCTGCGTAATCATCCCTTTTGCCGATTTTGAAAGAACCATATTCTTCTAATTCTATAAGTTCAGTGACCTTTTGTCTCCACATTGCTAAACCTGGTACTTCCTGTGACTTCTAGTTTCTAGCTATCAGAGCACGTGCGCTATTTTTCAGGATTATGAGTAGTAGTTTTAAAGGAAGTTTTATGGATTTACTTAGTAGCCAGATTAAAGGGTCAGAAGGAATGGGGATTTGGAGAATCATTTCTATTTCTTGCATAATGTTATGCCAGTATTGGTTTATCTGAGAGCACCACCACCACATACAGTATGTCCCGTCCTACTTCCAATGTGCCCACATCTCCAGCAATGGTTGCTGGTTTTAGGGAATCTGTTTAGTCTTCTTGGGGTTAGGTACCAGCAGTGTAGAATCTTATACTTAATTTCTAACACGGACGAGGATACTTTAATATTATTAAATATATTGGTGGCTGTTTGGGGTAGTATAATGACCCCTAATTCCTTTTCCCAAATCTCCATCGAGTATGGTAGGTTGCCGGGGAGAGGTTGTTTTAATGTTTTGTATATGAGTGAAAGTAAATGTTTAACAGGAGTGTTGGATGTATAAAGTTCTTCTATGTTGGTGTCAGGGTGCCAGGAATCAGACTGAGACGAGAAGTGCAAAAAATAATTACTCCTTTATTAATAACAAAAAATAATAAAAAGTTCACAAGTCAAATAACAAGCCAGGAATCAAAACCAGAGCTGGTAGTCAGACGAGCTGAGTCAGGAGCCAAAGCGAATAGTCAGACTAGCCGGAATCAGGAACAAGGAAAAAAGCAGAGTCAGGAAGAAGCCAGGGATCAGGAACCAGCAAGGAACTCTCACAAACAGGTCTGAGACAACGCGAAGGCAATGCATACTGAACAGAGCCCCTTTAAATAATAAGTGATGACATCACAATTCTGAGACTGCCTCCTGTCTCACATGGATGATGCACACCAGTCTGGCCATAAAAGGAAGTGCAGGAATTGAGCAGCATCCCCAACAATGCACCATAGTCAGGAAGAGAGGTGAGTAAAATGGCTGCCAGCAGCACATGGCAAACACAACATGGAAAAAACCCTGACAGTTGGTAAGCGAACGTGTCATATTGCACATTTGCTTGTGTGTAGTAATATAATTATGTAGCTTGCTATATGAGAACCAATTAGTTGCCCAATTGTGCCCAATTTCTATGAGTTGGGATTGAGAGAAATATGGTGTAAGGTGATGTTTAGTATCTTGGGGTCTTGATTAAGTTGTATTCCTAGTGTGCACAGTGAAAATTCTGAGTTATCTTCTAAAGATGTTAGAGGCCCAGATCTTGAAGAGAGACAAGGATTATTCCTGTTAGCTTTTTCCTATAATTGTATGGTTTCCTTGGTTATAGGGTTAGGGATAAGGCAGACTATTTTTGAAAAAACTGGGTCCCAACACATATCTGATATGTTTAGGCCTTAGTTAGTGTAAATCTCTAAAGGTACCCAAAGTTTAATGTCCCCATGTATCCTCCAAGCCAACATTCTTTGGAGGTGAATGGACGTGTGAAATGTCTCTAGGTCAGGGATCCCCAGACCTCCTTGGTTTTTGGGAAGTGACATTGTTTTTGCGAAGTGACATTGTTTTTGCATTGATTCTAAGTGGTCTCTTATTCCAGATAAAAGAGCTGAATATTTGTTGCATCTGTGGTATATATCGCGGAGGTAGAGGGATGGGCAATGTTTGCGTGATATAAAGGAGTCGTGGAAATAAGTTAATTTTTATGGTGTCCCAGCCAGTAGAGCCGTTTGGAGCTCCAAGAGGAGAGGTCACGCACGATTGCTGTCCTGATTGGGATGAAGTTGGCTTTGTACATAGTGTCAACGCTGTCAGTTAAGTAGATTCCTAGGTATTTCAGTGAGTCTTTGCACCATTTAAAAGGACATAGGGATTTAAGTCGGGATTCCAACTGTGGTGGTTGCGATAGGCCTAAAATTTCGGATTTGGATTAGTTGACTAGAAAATTTGTTAGTTTATGGAAGGTGGTTACTTCTGACATTAAGGGGAGATTGAGTTCTCTGGGTTTGTGAAGGAGAAAAGAATGTCATCTGAGATCATAGATAGTTTATATTGATTGTTTTTTATCTTAACTCTCGAAATCTCTTGATTATTCCTGATCTTTGTTGCAAATGTCTCAATCAGGCAAGCAAATAAAATGGGGTAAGGGGACATCCCTGTCGGGTGTCATTAGTAATAGAGAAGAAAAGGGATAATATACCGTTGAGGGAAATCTGAGTGCTTGGGGACGCGTATAATGCAAAAATGCGGATCAGTGTGGTTTCTCCTAGACCGAAGGCCTCAAGTGTAGCTCTTAAAAAAGACCAGTTAACCCGGTCAAAGGCCTTTTCTGCTTCGGTAGATAGTAATATTGTTGGGATATTTTTTTTTTTTAACATACCAAATTAGGTGGAGATTTTGTACCGTGTTATCTTTTGCTTTGCATCGGGGGATTTGATCACGGTGTAAAATATTAGGGAGAAGTGAGTTAAGTCTGTTTGTTATTATTTTGGTGTAAATCTTGACATCTGAGTTTAATAATGATATGGGTTGATAGTTGGAGACTTGATTGGGCGGTTTGTTTGGTTTGGGGATTACCGTTATCTGTGCTTGAAGGGCTGAAGGGGGAAAGGATTTGTTATTATCTATGCTTTGAAAATAAGCTAGAAGATAAGGTGACAGAATCATGGACCTGGGGATTTTCCTTGGGGAAGGGTGGAGATGGCTTCAAAGAGTTCTTCTTGAGTGAAAGAGGCATCTAGTTTGTCTCTCTGTTCTCTAGAAAGAGAGGGGAGGTATAGAGAGGTAAGATAATTGTGAATTTCATCTGGATGTGGGTCAGGTTTCATCTCCTTTAAATTATAAAATTTCTCGTAGTAGCTTATGAAGGCTTTAGCTATATCTGTGTAGGATGACCAAGTTTTCCTATCATTATCTTGTATGCTCGTAATGTAGTGTTTAAGAGTTTTCTTCTTTAACTGTCTGGCTAACATTCTTCCTTGCTTATTTGCTCCTTTGTAGTACACTTTTTTTTAAGGAAAATGGCTTTATTCTTTGCTTCTATTCCCAGAAAAGAGCACAACTGACTACGTTTGTGATCTATATTGTCAAGTAGGGAATGGTCTTTGGGATGTAGTTTATGTATGTTTTAGAGTTTGGTGAGGTCCTTTAGTAGGGATTGTAAGTATAGTCAGTTTTGTTTCCTCTTAGCCACCTGTAGAGCAATAAGTTCACCCCTAATTACACATTTATGGGTATTCCAGAGTACTGTTTATTCATTTTACTACCTACCTAACTGTCCTGTTTATTCCTTTACTACCCACCTAACTGTCCTGTTTTTTCCTTTACTGCCTACCTAACTGTCCTGTTTATTCCTTTACTACCCACCTAATGTTGAGTATCTATGTCTGGTGTGTTATTATATTCAAAGTTTTCCGTTATTGCTTTTAAAATTTGAGCATGCACCAAGGGGTCTTTTATCAGGTGATCATTGCATGGTCAGACCATGTAAGAGGGAAGATTTCTGTATACTGGACTAGTGCTAAACTAGTAACATCAACTAGTAAATAATCAATTCAAGTGTATGTCTGGTGTGGGTGTGAGAAAAAAATTAAATCCCTTGTAGAAGGGTGGTGTAATCTCCAAGTATCATGTACTGCCAATTTAGAGAGGGCATATTTTGTCAAATTTTGAGATTTTGTCGGCACTGAGGAAGTTCCTGAGAAACAATCAATGGTAGGGTTTAGGGATAAGTTAAAGTCTCCTCTGAGCATTAGACTGCCCCTAGCTACTACTAGGATCTTATTGCTTAGCTGTTGATAAAAGGTATGAGAGTCAGTATTGGGGGCATATATGTTTACAATTGTTATTGGGCTGTGGTATAGGTACCCTATCAGTATTATGTATCTCCCTTCTTTGTCTCTGTTGGCACTTGTTTCTTTAAAGGGGATGTTTCTGTTGATAAGTATCCCTACGCCATTGTGTTTGGAGGAATGCGAGGCCAGATAAACTGAACCAAACTTCTTGAATGACAGTTTAGGTTAATTTCTCTTCTTAAAATGGGTTTCCTGCAATAGGATTATGTCACCTCTGTTTCTGTTGTAGTCTCGAATGGCCATAGTTCTCTTTTGGGGGGGGGTGTTGAGTCCTTTAACATTGTGGGAAATTAAATTAATGTGTTTAGGTGTGTGAGGCATTTTAACCATGGGGAGGCAGTGGAAGCTCACCTGATGAAGTGGACTGGTAGATGTATGTGAGAATTGCAGAGAAGTATGAACCTAAGGAGAAAAAGCAAGACATGTAAAACATAACATTAGATACAATGCAGTAATGAACTGAATTAACTCTAGAACAGCAACATATACCAACATTTGGTGTATTGCAAGAAGTATACACCTTGGTAGGGGGAAAAGTGGTGTCAATCCTCATAGTTAAGGATGTGAGTTATAACTGTTGGGGTTGTGGAAGAGCCTTAGTTGGGATAAAACCGTTAGTGATGTCTGTAAGAATGGATTATTCATTAGGATAAGGTTGTGAGGAGTTATACAACCAGGCCATTAATGCAATTGTATGCCTCATGGGCCAGGGATAAAGAAAATTATATATATATTATACCAGTCATTTTAGCGCACAAATACTCATGTCAAACTTTAAGTTCTTTGGAGCTTTTTTGGATCTTTTACAAATAGTTGTGGCCACAACTTTTAACCTATAACTTTTATATTATACGCTGAACCTTAATCATCGTATCTTTTTAAGGACATTTGTCTTAAGTGTCTATAGGCACGATAGGCCCTGTGACGCAGCAGCAATAATGGAGCACCTGGCGTGAGTAATGGGCCCACAAGCATTCTCCACAAACATAATTTACCACAAACATTTACAGCCTCCACAAATAGGCACACGTCAATAGATAGAACCAGAGCCATACAGCCACATCAAGGGCAACCTCTCACAGACTAATCTAACGCACCACTCAAGAACCTCACATTATTCCTATTTAAATCTAAATACTTACCTGTAAAATAAACCCTAATATAGCTACAATATAAATAATAATTATATTGTAGCTATTTTAGGATTAATATTTATTTTACAGGCAACTTTGTATTTATTTTAACCAGGTACAATAGCTATTAAATAGTTAAGAACTATTTAATGGCTACCTAGTTAAAATAATTACAAAATTACCTGTAAAATAAATCCTAACCTAAGTTACAATTAAACCTAACACTACACTATCAATAAATTAATGAAATAAACTATCTACAATTATCTACAATTAAATCAACTAAACTAAATTACAAAAAAACCCCCACTAAATTACAAAAAAAACAAACACTAAATTACAAAAAATAAAAAAATATTACAAGAATTTTAAACTAATTACACCTACTCTAAGCCCCCTAAAAAAATAACAAAGCCCCCCAAAATAAAAAAATGCCCTACCCTATTCTAATATAAAAATGTAACAGCTCTCTTACCTTACCAGCCCTTAAAAGGGCCTTTTGCGGGGCATACCCCAAAGAAAACAGCTCTTTTGCATTTAAATAAACATACAATACCCCCCTCCCAACATTACAACCCACCACCCACATACCACTAATCTAACCCAAAACCCCCTTAAAAAACCTAACACTAAGCCCCTGAAGATCTTCCTACCTTGTCTTCACCACGCCGGGTATCACTGATCCGTCCAGAAGAGGGTCCGAAGTCTTCCTCCTATCTGGCAAGAAGAGGTCCAGAAGAGGCTCCGAAGTCTTCATCCTATCCGGCAAGAAGAGGAGATCCGGACCGGCAAACATCTTCATCCAAGTGGCATCTTCTATCTTCTTCCATCCGGCGAGGAGCGGGACCATCTTGAAGCAGCCGACGCGGATCCATCCTCTTCATCCGACGTCCTAAGTCCGAATGAAGGTTCCTTTAAATGACGTCATCCAATATGGCGTCCCTCGAATTCCGATTGGCTGATAGGATTCTATCAGCCAATCGGAATTAAGGTAGGAAAAATCTGATTGGCTGATTGAATCAGCCAATCAGATTCAAGTTCAATCCGATTGGCTGATCCAATCAGCCAATCAGATTGAGCTTGCATTCTATTGGCTGTTCCGATCAGCCAATAGAATGCAAGCTCAATCTGATTGGCTGATCCAAACAGCCAATCCGATTGAACTTGAATCTGATTTAATTGTAGATAATTGTAGATAGTTTATTTAATTAATTTATTGATAGTGTAGTGTTAGGTTTAATTGCAACTTAGGTTAGGATTTATTTTACAGGTAATTTTGTAATTATTTTAACTAGGTAGCTATTAAATAGTTCTTAACTATTTAATAGCTATTGTACCTGGTTAAAATAAATACAAAGTTGCCTGTAAAATAAATATTAATCCTAAAATAGCTACAATATAATTATTATTTATATTGTAACTATATTAGGGTTTATTTTACAGGTAAGTATTTAGATTTAAATAGGAATAATTTATTTAATAGGATTTATTTTATTTCGTTAGATTTAAATTATATTTAACTTAGGGGGGTGTTAGTGTTAGGCTTAGACTTAGCTTTAGGGGTTAATACATTTATTAGAGTAGCAGCGAGGTCCGGTCGGCAGATTAGGGGTTAATACTTGAAGTTAGGTGTCGGCGATGTTAGGGAGGGCAAATTAGAGGTTAATACTATTTATTATAGGGTTTTTGTGGCGGGAGTGAGGCGGATTAGGGGTTAATACATTTATTATAGTAGCGGTGAGGTCCGGTCGGCAGATTAGGGGTTAATAATTGTAGGTAGGTGGCGGCGATGTTGGGGGCGACAGATTAGGGGTTAATAAATATAATATAGGGGTCGGAGGTGTTAGGGGCAGCAGATATGGGGTACATAGGGATAACGTAGGTTTCGGCGGTGTACGGAGCGGCAGATTAGGGGTTAAAAATAATATGCAGGGGTCAGCGATAGCAGGGGCGGCAGATTAGGGGTTAATAAGTGTAAGGCTAGGGGTGTTTAGACTCGGGGTACATGTTAGGGTGTTAGGTGCAGACTTAGGAAGTGTTTCCCCATAGGAAACAATGGGGCTGCGTTAGGAGCTGAACGCTGCTTTTTTGCAGGTGTTAGGTTTTTTGTCAGCTCAAACTGCCCCATTGTTTCCTATGGGGGAATCGTGCACGAGCACGTTTTTGAAGCTGGCCACGTCCGTAATCACCGCTGGTATTGAGAGTTGCAGTGGCGGTAAATATGCCTGTACGCTCCCTTTTTGGAGCCTAACGCAGCCCTTCTGAGAACTCTCAATGCCAGCGTTGTTTAAAAGGTGTGGGGGAAAAAAAGCACGTGTAGCTAACGCACCCCTTTGGCCGCAGAACTCTAAATCTAGGCGATAATATTTTGCTGTATTTATTATGGGTCAATTACAAGTGATGCGCTAATGGTAGAGTAAAATGCAATAAGCAATATTCCTGGCCCAGGCTAACTTTAGTGCACAACTTGATGTTACAAGTCCATGGTAAATCTTATTTACCAGAGAAGGGTTAGCACAGCTGACATTGCTCTAGCACAACAATACATTTAATGGATAATGCGACCGTGCTAAATAGCGCTCATATTACAACTTGAATGTTAAAGGTTGCACTAGCACAACTTGAGACCTGAAGTAAAATGTAAGGGTTGGTTAAAAAATAAATAAATCACAAAACACATAAAAAAACATATTACGATAAACTAATACACTTATATATAAACTTTTTAATAAAAAAATATAATTTTAATATTTTTAAAAGGGTTTGAAAAGGGATATGGTATATGGCAAAGTGTTTGACGGGAAAGGGCTCAGATGTATATATATATATATATATATATCATAGCCTCAGATGAAGCGTTATTCCCATTACACAGAACATCCACGTGGGTAATATAGAAATTCTAATTTTTTAGGGGTCACTACGAGATCCAGGGGGGAAACATCACAGGCCCCACATTAGGAGGGCGAAACACAAGACACAGGCCACCACGCAGGGGATGCTAGAGAGTATAGTCATTAATCTGAGCTCACACGTCCTTTCACCAATAGAGAACACATTACTTAATAAAGGTCTTTCTTTCATTCCAAGTCAAGACATTTCAGAATTAGACCTTAGAATGGATATTTACAAATATCAGAGACTACTTAAAATTAAGGAATATTTTCAGCACTCTCCAGTTGCCACTAATGTAGTTTTAACAAAGTGTAAAAAAAACAGTGACTTTGAACCCAGTAATTGCAGCCCCTCAATTAAAACATTTATCAGACTTGTCTCACAAGATATGGAATCAGAGAGGGTAGAATCTAAATGGAAGAGCAACCTCACATATGAGGAACATGTAGCCATTAAATCACTCCAGTCTGATCCTGCATTAATCATCCGACCAGCGGATTAGGGAGGGGCCATAGTCCTTATGGACTACATGGATTATCGTGAGGATATTTTACAACAATTAGCAGACACAGTGACTTATAGGAGTTTAACTTTTGATCCAACTTTTCCTTACAAAAAGGAATAAGATGAAACTATATAGATGGGTTTCACACAGGGTTTTATCAATGAACAAACCAGAGATTTTTGCATAACAGATTGCCCAGTGACACCTATCCTATACACTATACCGAAAATTCATAAATCACTGATTAAACCCCCTGGCAAGCTGATTGTGTCAGCCCGGGGTTCTATTTACCAACCCGTGGACCAATATATAGACACCATATTGCAACCCATGGTTAGGAACACAAAATCTTTCCTTCTAGACACCGAGGATTTAATCACCCAACTGACTGAAGTAGAGATACAAGAGCATGACCTGCTAGTGAGTCTAGATGTTAATAACCTGTACACTATTATTCCACATGACAAGGGGCTGAAAGCCATTAATGAACATTTACTAAATTTTGAAAGTTATAATGGTCCACCCATTGAATTTGTACTCTCTTTGATTGTGCTATGCCTTAAGAGGAACTTTTTCAGGTTTGAGGATATGTATTATGTCCAAAGAACAGGTACGGCTATGGGGTCAAACATGGCCCCGGCTTATGCCAAAACATTCATGTCTGCTTTTGAAAATACATATTTATGGTCACACCAGGACCCCTCCATCATTTTTTATAAACGTTATATTGATGACATCTTCTTGATCTGGAGAGGGGGTAGGAATACTCTAGACCAGTGGTTTGACAGTATTAACAACACAGACACCACAGTGAGATTCAAGATTAGTGTTGAGGAACAAAGTTTACACTTTTTAGATATCTCTATTTTTTTCAGTCAAAACAGAATTGGCACTACTCTATAATCTAAACTGACCAATCACAACTCCCTTTTGAGGGCAGAAAGTTGCCACCCTCCTTCACTCTTTAAAGGCATAGTGAAATCACAATTTATGAGAACACTTTGGAATAACACTGACAAACGTGTGGGGGTCTCCCAGTTGGAGGGCATGAGAGACAAATTTCTGGAGAGAGGATACAAGCAAGAAGTAGTTAATAACATTCTTGAGGTGGTCAGGGACCAAGAGCCCAAAGGGGACCCAGTGATACAGGAGGATGTCCCTACTCCGTTAATTATGAGCACCACATTTTTTCTGAATAACAGACGAACTGGTAACATATTGAATAAGCATTGGCCTTTGCTATCATCAGACAGCAAATTTCCATTTACCAGAAACACCAAACCAATGATGGGATATAAAAGAGGCACCAATCTGAGAGATCTTTTGGTCAAAACGGACCCAAAACTATGCTATCAAACCACGCAGAAAGTTAATATCAAGGGGTGCTACAAATGCCTGGGGTGCATCACTTGTAACGCAATGATAGCAACAAAACCTTCCATCACCCACATAGGAACAAGATTTACAACATCCGTCACTCCATCACTTGTACTACAACACATGTGGTGTACCTACTTGTTTGTCCATGTTCTTCTTTTTATGTGGGGAAAACACCATGAGGGACAATGAGGGAAAGGATGGCGAATCACCGCCTAGCCATCAGACAAGCCCTTGATACAGGACATTCTGTGGCATGCCATTGCCTGACTAAATTACACCTGGTGACTTCCATTAGGATCATCCTGATTGACCATGTCCCCAAACCGGATAGAGGGGGAGATCGTAACAAGATGCTCCTTAAACGGGAAGCAGAGTGGATCTTCCGCCTAGGAACTATCCATCCTGGAGGACTTAATTCGGTACCGGACTTTAGGGCCATAATCTAGGAGATGGTACTAGAAACATACCGTGGGTGCGTGAGCTTGGTAGGGATGGTTACAGGTAGTATGGTGGTAGCCATACACCATTTGGTGTGGGTTCCCTCCATGCACTGTAGTGTAGGGTCGTTGTGAATAGGGTACCACGGGCGTGGACCTGGTTCATGTCCCACCCACCCCTGCTTTAGCATTGGTCACTATTTTCTTCAGTGCCCACTAGTAGCCCATTATTGTTTATTTCTTGGATGGATGGTACAACACACTTAAGAGAAGATCTACATCCATAGACATCTGATTACATGTATAGTAATAGAGATGGATTACAGATATTGCAAGTTCTACATAACAGATTATAATTTTTTATTGTTTTTTCTGTTTAGTTCCTTGTTTTTTATTAAAATATAGCCTAACATTAAGTGGTAAAGATGGTCAATAAGAAAGATCATAGTATTCAGCTAATTGTCATATGGCTAGGGTGGCATGTCCTTAGATTGACGCCCAACACGCAAATGATATGTGTATAAGCCCCAATACCCATGCCTGTAAATACATGACAAAGTAGAGATAAATGATAATTTAGAACCTTTTGATCTAGCTATAGGATGATGGTAGAACTGTATAGTATTTGCTCTGTCCAGAGTGAAATAACTCGGGGAGTTCTTCCACAATAGCCCAGCCTGTGAAAGTATCAGTCCTAAAGTATGTGGCAAAAAAATTGTATATATTTGATCGGGTTAGCGCATGAGCGATAACTAATAAACACCTAAATTGCAAGTTGTGCGGTACGGCTATACCGCTGAAAAATTGGCCTTTGCACGCGGAATGTCAACTTACACGTATTACAAGTCGCGGCGGTATGGCTATACCGCTATCGTTTTAGCCTGTACCGCAACTCTCCATTCAGCACTCAAAAAATGGCTTTTGAGTGTGGAATTATCAGGTCACCCATATTACAGGTTGTACGGTTTGGCTATTATGCTAACGTTATAGCTTATACCGCTATGATCCATTCTGCTGTCAAAGAACAGTAGTTATGGATTTTGCAAAACAAAAATGTTTCACAAAACTCATAACAAAAATGTTACAAAGTACTCTAACACCTATAAGCTACCTATTTACCCCAAACCACTATCCCCCATTACCGCAAATACTATAATTAACCTATAAACCCCTAATCTGCCACCCACCCACATTGCTACTACTAAAATAAATCTATAAACCCCTAAACCGCGGGCACCTCACATCGCTACTAATAAAATAAACATATTAAACCCTAAACCGCCATCCCCCCACATCGCAAATAGTTTAATTTAGTGTGAGGGTTGGCGGTTTAGGGTTTAATAGGTTTATTATAGTTTTTGCGATGCAAGGGGATTGCGGTTTAGGGATTAATATGTTATTTTATTAGTCGCGATGTGGGGGCTGGCGGTTTAGGGGTTAATAGATTTATTTTAGTAGTTGCGATGTGGGGGGTCAGCGGTTTAGGGGTTAATAGGTTTATTTAGTGTCAGCGATGTTGGGGGCGGCAGTTTAGTGGTTAATAACTTTATTTAGTGTCGGCGATGTCAGGGGGGTGGCGGATTAGGGGTATTTAGACTAAGGGTTTATGTAAGGGTGTTAGGTTTTTAAATAACTTTCTTGTCCCCATAGACATCAATGGGGATTGCGTTTTAGCGATCGCCAATCCGCAACCGCAGGTGTTTTTTTCTAACACTTTTTCTCCATTGATGTCTATGGGGAAAAAAATGTGCACAAGCATGTCAAGTCAGGACTTGGCTTTTGTGCGGTGTGGAGCTTAACGCACCATATCGCACAACACAAGAAGGTTTTTCTGTAACTTGTAATGGCAGCACTATGGAAAGTGTGGTACGACTACATTTTTAGCATTACTTACGCACAGGGTTTAGCGCTAAACTTATAATCACGGTGAAAACTTTTTGTAGCGGCTCACCCCATAGAAGTCTATGAGGAGAAAGAGTTAGCTTAGTCGTGATTTCCAAAGCCCTGAAGCCATGAAGTTAGTGTGTCTCAGTCTTTTGCTTGCACACAAACGTTTTACTTTTAACGTGTAATGCATGCTAATCCGCCTTATCTATTTTTTTTTACTTTGAATGCATTTAGTGTTCAAGCAAAAAATAAATATGCATTACTTGTAATCTGGCCTTATATTTGTTGTAATATGCAAAATTGCTCATTATTTATGTATTTATAATAGTAGTTTGGTGCTATCTAGTGTTATTTCTGTATGCGTAGGTGCTGAATCTGGGAATGTATTGGATTAGACTAGTGATTATGCATGCAGTGTATAATAAAGGTTCTATAATTGACTCAAGAACTGCAGATTCTTTCATGGACATCTCTTTTCCTAAAAACCATAATATACCACTACAGGCCAATTCACAGATGCTGAAGATCATTACCCGATATAGATCTCTTTAGGTTTGGGCAGTATTTATTTGGAACACCAGTTTTGCAATTTACAATAGGACTACTGATTTTATTGATTCTCCCATAGGTTACAGTTACATGAAACAACAAATTCCCCACAACGAGGAGGCCTTTAAATGCACCTGTTATCACTGTTTAGCCAAAGTTCTATAATGATTTAGTTCTTAGCTTTCATCCCTTTCACAAGTAAATAGCTGGCAATGTGAGGTACACTTTGTGAGCCTTACTCCTACTTACCCCCTCTCTTCACGGCCTCTCTCTCTTACCCGTCAGTGCATGGAAGCCCTTAGGGAGACCCTTCTCCTAGGCTGGATGCAATATTTTCGGCTGTTCCTGGCTTGGAGATACTCCACTCTTACAAGCCTTCCACCTTTTTCAGTTGCGGCTCCAACGCCGTTATGGAAACATCCTCCTCCGCTACTCCAAGCTGACGTAGAGAGACACGCACACTCCCGTGGGCCGGCTTCCAGGGGGTAAGGAATCAACCAAAGATGAGAAGCGCTCCGTGATAGGCCAGTACCCAGTGGAGGGATTTTCAAAAAGTTAGTTTGCACATCTTCCAGGAAACAGTGCTGCCCACACTCCCAAATGACCTCAAGGAAATGCACAAAATTTCGTAGCGGCAGCAACTTAAAAGCACAAAAGTTTATTCAAAATCTTGATAAAACAATGTAAACACATAGAAACAATACAAGTGCCCTTCAGCTCTAGACAAAGCTTACGCATTTTTGGCAGTGGTGCATTATCCACATCGCTCTATGCCTCCTCTAGTGCTCATGGGCTATTTAAAGGGAATAAAAATTATTTCACAAGCTGCGGGGCATTCATTAATTAACAACCTAATTACACATTGCTCTTAAAGGTACATACAAATAGCAGTTCCATAGTATTTAACCTTTATGTGTTACAGATGTAAATTCAAGAGAGCGTTATACGCTATGACAGTGTGAGCTGTAAAAAGCAATTGCTCCAATTCTTAAACTTAAATTGACTTGTTTGATTCGTAAGCAACTCTCAATAACGGCTGGGTATATTCTTTATTACCATTTCTCAAATAACTAAAATAGATTAAAGTTCATACTTAAACTTTCCCATAGTATATAGTAATGGTATATGAAGCTAAGGTTAAACGTGCTATTCTTAATGCACAACCATTAGTGCATCATGGTATAAACTCAGGCTCTAAACTTGTGTTATGATATAAACTTAAGCACAAACCCCTTAGCTGAAAGATATAATACCCTCACTCGGACTCTACAGATGTAATGCACATTTTATAGTTTGACATTAAAGGTTTTTTTTTTTTGTACTTTATTTTATTTAATTGTATTTAATTTTAGCTAATTGTAGTTAATTAATTTAATATATTTAATGATAGTGTAGTGTTAGGTGTAATTGTAACTTAGGTTAGGATTTATTTTACAGGTAAATTTGTCTTTATTTTAACTAGGTAGCTATTAAATAGTTAATAACTATTTAACAACTATTCTACCTAGTTAAAATAAATACAAAGTTGCCTGTAAAATAAAAATAAATCCTAAAATAGCTACAATGTAATTATTAATTATATTGTAGCTATTTTAGGGTTTATTTTATAGGTAAGTATTTAGTTTTAAATAGGAATAATTGAGTTAATAATAGTAAATTTATTTAAATAATATTTAAGTTAGGGGGGTGTTAGGGTTAGGGTTAGACTTAGGTTTAGGGGTTAATAACTTTATTATAGTGGCGGTGACGTTGGAGGTGGCAGATTAGGGGTTAATACATTTAATAGTCTATGTGGGCTTTGGCAGTTTAGGGGTTAATACTTGAATAGGTTAATTGCGTTGTGGGCTATGGCGGTTTAGGGGTTAATAATTGAGTTATTACTTGCGGTGTGGGTTTGATGGCGGATATAGGGGTTAATTGTTTAAATAGGCATATTGTGTTGTGGGGGGTTGTCGGTCTAGGGGTTAATACATTTAATATTAGTAATGAGAGGGGGGGATTGCTGATATAGGGGTTTTACGTGTCGGACTTATTTTTTGGAGGCGTGTTAGACTTTTACGGGAGATTTGTTATTTTCTTTACTTTTCTTAGGTGCCGGCAGTTTCTAAAGTGCCGTAAGTCACTGGCGACTCCAGGAATTTGTATTTACGCACATTTATGGACATCGCTAGTTTATCCGACTTACGGCACTTTATGAACTGCCGGCGGGGTTTATGTAATACCCCGATGTGCGAGGTGAAATTATGGGCGGCGCAGGTTTCCACGCTTGTGCTGAAACCTGCGCCGTATATTTGATCGCGCCCATTGTATATGCGGGAGATTCCCAAGTAATCTCTGCTTTTTAAAAAGCTCTTTGCCACATTCTGGGTACTACTATCTGCTTATATTCATCATTCATATACAATTGGCCAGTCTTACTGGGCAGAACTCCTTCCTCTTACTCTTTTAGAATGCTCTCTTTTTATGGAGGCCTTAGGTTATCACTAGAGATGTGCATTAATTTTCGTACTAATGCAAAAATTAACACATTTTTCATTATTCATTGCATTAAAGGAAAACGACTAAAGAATTGTTACCTATACAAATGACGTTCATGAATATATGTGTTAATTCATTATTCAAATACTGCATTAGCCCCCTGGCCATCATCTAAATCCCTGCAATTAACCCCCACCGCACCAAACTCACTAACAGCAATTTCCCTGAATTCAGACTGCACTGTGAATAACTACTCAATGTGTTCAATAAACATTTGTCTAAAAAGGGGCATACCAGTGGCATATTTATGTTGTGTACTGCCCTAGGCGTTTAAAATTCTGCTGCCCCCCTGCTTTAGGACTTTTTTCCACTTAATATTTTTTTGTTTTGTTTGTTTTTTCATAACAATTCAAAAAAATGGGCTAACAAAACACTTGCATACAGGTGGGTTGAATTGCATGCATCTCATACCATTTTCTCACTGAGAGAAGGGAGAGAAAATAAGGTGAGGGGAAAAAGGGAGGGAAAGGAAAGCAGGAAGGGATGGAGAGAGAAGAGAAAAGTGGTGAGGGAAAGAAAGGAGTGAAAGAAGGGAGCAAGGGAGGGAGTTGAGAGAAAGAAGGGAGGGAGGGAAAGAAGGGAGGGAGTTGAAGGAGGGAGTGAGTTGAGGGAGGAAGGGAGGGAGGGAGAAAGGGAAAGAAGGGAGAGAGGAGGGAGGGAAAGAAGAATACACTTTGAAACAATCACTGCCCTTTACATGCAACAACATACAGTAATTAACATTATTCAAGTAATGAAACTTTTTAAGTGTTGTTTATTATTTACTCCATGGGTTCATGAATGCAGAGAAAGCTATTAGTAGCTAACATACATTAGCGCTGAGAGTTTATCATTAGACATCACAAGGTGATCTTAGCAGTGCACAGACGCATCCAGTCTGTTAATTACTAAGACCTGCAATAAGCACTGCGCTCGCAGACCCACCACAGCAGACAAGGGGAGGCAACATATCGGCACAAGGTCTTCCCCTCCAGCATCACTATGGCAGCACATCCCCAGTCAAGTTTCTCACCAAGAACGCTTCCACTGCAAAAATGCCAACGGCTCCAAATGAACCAACGGTTTAAAGGAGCACTGCCTGTAAAGAACGACCTTAATCAGCGCATGTGCCTTGTCTTCTCTGTAAAAGCCTGCACTTTATCTGCCCCTCCCAAATCTGCTGCCTATGCCACAGCCTTGTTGGTCTAGACCATAATACGCCCTTGGGGCATACACAATGCTCCCCTATTAATGCAACGCATTTCAAACGGCCGTTTCATCAGGCTATTAGACACAGTTGTTAAGGTCTGTTTTTAAAATCAGCATGATCCAATCAAATTTGTCATTAGTTGTGCAAACATGTGTCTCTTAATTGAGACTCATTAAATGACAATATTGTAAATAGAAACCAAATTTCATGATAAGTATCGCAACCCCTTTCACCTGGGACCAGGTGAGCAGATACACCTTAAGCTATCAGCTGGTGTTCACAAGCACATAAGGGTATTTCTGCTAAATGTGAGTACCCCTTTAATTGCTTGCACCGATTTATCTTGATGATACTGATTGATATGCACATGAGGCGCCCCTCCGTTTGTATGTTATTGTTTGTGTGTTATTAGTTTATTCAGATTGTGTTTGTCTATAATTTTGACATATATGAAGATTTGACGAAAGGGTTCCCAAACTTTTTCTTTCTACTGTGTATATGTATATAAATATAGGTGTGTGTATTATATATTAATTTAGTTTATATTTAGCTATAGGTTGCTTATTAGTATCTTTGAATAATTAATCTTCTTTCTCCACTAGCAATGAGTCAATGGGAGGCTTAGGCAGATTCTTGGGAAGCAATATAATTCTAACTACTTCAAGGGCTCAGATAGTGGCCAGAAAACTAATAAGGTATCAAAACAGTTTCTTGAGAAGTTGGTCAACAAAGAAAATAAAAATGATAATCAAGAAAATATCTTGCACAGTTCAATGGCATTACTTAATAGTAATTTAAATAGACATTTCCTAGCTAAATTTAATTATTGTTTTTGATTGGCATGAGCAACTGTTCTAAACGTGAATGTCACTGTTCTGAATGTAAATGCCATACAAAGGAATGTGAATGTCACTGTTCCATACCTCCCAACATTTCAAAATTCAAAAGAGGGACAACCCCCCCCCCGGCCACCCACGGAAAAAAAGTTGAAATATGGTGGCGGGGCTTAAAAAATCATAAGACCAGAGTAATATAAATCAAATTCTAAATAAAGTCATATATTTTAATATACTTAGGCAGCAAATCAAACACAAGCTCAAACCACTGGTATGGCTATGTGAGCTATGTATTTAATTAGCCTTTGCAAAGACATTGCTAAATATTTTTATCTTAATTGGACATTTAATAATAAATTCTTTAAAACTGCTCTCTGCATTCCCCATTAATATTCTAGATTCTGGCCTTTAAAGTCAGCAAAAATGCACAGTAGCACACTACATAGCATACACTTACACATGCAGATACACACACACTACATAGCATACACAGCACTTATACATGCAGATACACACACACTACATGGCATACACTTATACAGGGCCGGCACTTGTATATAGGCGCTCAAGGCAACCGCCTTAGGGCGCCTCAGAAGGGGGGGGGCGCAATTTAGAGCAGCCTGATTGTTTAAAATTTTACTTTTTATGTCCCTTGCTTTAATTTGCATTAATTTCTAATGCAAATGAGTAATAGTGCACGCAGCGCAGCACATGGCACACCCTCCACAAGGTCTCCTCCAACCCGGCACACCGACCCATGCACGCATGCACGCACGCCTCAAGTGTGTGTTTACAGGTGCCGCACGCACTAGTCATTTCAGGAGGCTGCACGCCTGCCCGGACCCGTCTATGACTGTACTAAGGTAGTTACGTACATTTATTAAAAACAAGACATTGGGACCCATGCATTAAATTAATAGCAGCGTGCCTATTCTGCTTTTGCAATAGTAGCAAGGGTGGGACAAGAGCAGACCAGCGGCTTGCATCTGTTTTATGCGATTACACATGATGCCTTCACAGGTGCTATTTTTAAAAGAAAATCCATTTTACTCAGGGCACCAGCAATACATAACCTAAATGGCCCTTCTTTTCTCCCAAATAAAAAATACGCTAAAAAGTGAGACTATTATAGTTCGGTTGGAACTTGGCTCTATTTATTAACGGTACTGATTTTTCTTCAGATGGATGCCTTGTTTTGCTTGCTGCTGATCACCACATAATATATCTTATTTTTTAACTTATTTGACATAATTTCCAGGGCTGTCTAAATTGGGCTTCTTAAAATATTGGTGTCTTATTCATAAATGCATTTAGTTATTAACAGGGGAAAAAACTTTATTTACAATAAGATAAAGTAAAAATGACAATAAGATAAAAAACAACACAGTCTTAAACGGCATATAAGCTTTAACAACAAAGTGTATACCATGAGCACTTCTTGTGTTTCTTTCTCCTCCCAAAGCTCTTTGTTTTCATTATGTGGTTTCTACATACTATTTTTTTAACTTGATGCTTGAGGGGTTGCTTATGTCATTTGAATGAACTCATACATGGGCATGGCTAACATTTTTTATGTATTATGGCTAGTGTTCAAACTATTGCATTGCTGGACAGGAGATTCCGCTAGTAGAAACATACTTTGAGATCATAATCTGAATATAAGCTGTGAATAATCAACACTAGGTATCCCAACACAGGAATCTAATTATTAGTATGATGTGTCACCATGGTTACAAAAAGGACACATATATATATACATATATATATATATATATATATATATACATATATACACACACTCACATA
Organism: Bombina bombina; assembly: GCF_027579735.1. Taxonomy (NCBI): domain Eukaryota; kingdom Metazoa; phylum Chordata; class Amphibia; order Anura; family Bombinatoridae; genus Bombina; species Bombina bombina. Next base: position 254,943,031 of record NC_069504.1, on the reverse strand, counting down.
TATGCAGCACTACCACTGTCTGATTTGCTATGCAGCACAACCACTGTCTGATTTGCTATGCAGCACAACCACTGTCTGATTTGCTATGCAGCACAACCACTGTCCAATTTGCTATGCAGCACAACTACTGTTTGATTTGCAATGCTGCGCTACTACTGTTTGATTTGCTATGCTATGCTGCGCTACCACTGTTTGATTTGAATTTAGCCACCAATCAGCAAGCACTACCCAGGTGCTGAACCAAAAATGGGCCAGCTCCTAAGCTTGAATTCCTGCTTTTTAAATACAGATTCCAAGAGAACAAAGAAAATGTGATAATAGGAGTTAATTAGAAAGTTGCTTAAAATGTTGTGCTCTATCTGAATCATGATTTAAAAAAAATGGGTTTCATATCCCTTAAACTAGAAATGGGATGGTATGTAATCGGGGGGGGGGGGGCGTTAAACTGTATTCCCGCCTGTGTGGCCAAAAATCCTAGTACCAGCCCTGCACTTATACATGCAGATACACACACACTACATAGCATACACTTACACATGCAGATACACAAACACTACATAGCATACACTTATACAGGCAGATACACAGACACTACATAGTATACACTTATACATGCAGATACACACACACTACATAGTATACACTTATACATGCAGATACACACACACACACGACATAGCATACACTTATACATGCAGATACACACTTATACATGCAGATACACATACACACACTACATAGCTTACATTTATACATGCAGACACACACACACTACATAGCATTAACTTATACATAGAGATACACACACACAGTTATGGATAGACACACACACTACATCATATATGGGTATCTGTAATTCATTGTATGGGGTCCTTGGGTTGGCAAGCACATTAGCTGGCAGTCTGCGGCTGCCACTGTTCGTTACCCTGGTATTAGCATTGCTCATTGTATAAAACTGAAGGCATGCTACTGTTATCAGCAGGAGTTAGACATTATCACTACCAGAGGTAGGTTAGAGAGGTCACCATTACCCGTGGTCAGAGTGTATACAGCCTTCTTACTCCTGCTTAACCCACACACCATTCCTTTTCCACAGGAAATCTAACAGGTATCTAACCCTGTGAGAGCAAAGCCAGCTGCTTCTGAGTATGGGTCCAATAGAATAATAATAAAAAAAAAAAAAAAAAAAAAAAAAAATTTTTAAATGTCTGGGGCAAATCGGGACAGGGGGATAGACCCCTAAAATCGGGACTGTCCCGCGAAAATCGGGACAGTTTGGGGGTATGCTGTTCTGAATGTGAATGCCATACAAAGGGACTTAACCCATTGCTAGCTAAATCCTAATACTATTTAGATGAATATATAAATACTTATTCTAATACTAATACTATCCTATCTATACTATAATTGCATTTGTAATGTCCGTCGCCGTCGGCAGTTGTGCACGCATCCTCAAACAAATGTTGGCAGGACGAGGCAGTCAACAGAATGTTGGCTGCACGCACAGCCAAAAGAATTCACCTGGATGCAGCAAAGCTGCATCCATGTGGATCCTAAAAATGGCAGGGTTGTTAAAGAATACACCACAGCGAAATCCACCGGGATGCAGAAAAGACAAACGGAGCATTACAAAAAAAACAAAAAACGCCTGCAATAAGTATTAAAAAAAATCAAAAAACGCATGCAATAAGTATGATAAAAACACCTAACCGCCCGCAATAAGTATTTTTAAAAAAAGCCTAAGCATCTGCAATAAGTATTTAAAAAAAAAACTAACAACCCGTACGAAGTATTAAGAAGAAAAAAAAACTAACCGCCCGCACAAAGTATTAAGAAAAAAACAACAACTTCCTAATAAAGCTATTAACCCCTAAATCCGCAAACCCCAACATCGCAAACTACCTAATACATCTATTAACCCCTAATCCGCCAACCCCCCACAACGCATTAAACCTAATTTACCTATTAACTCATAACCACCACAACATAAAAACTAATTTAATGAGTAAGCCTCCTAAAACCCCCTAAATTAACCCCTTAACCCCTTAATGACCGGACCATTTTTAAATTTTCTTACCCTTAATGACAATGGCTATTTTTACATTTCTGCAGTGTTTGCGTTTATTTGTAATTTTCCTCTTACTCGTTTACTGTACCCACACATATTATATACCGTTTTTCTCATCATTAAATGGACTTTCTAAATATATCATTATTTTCATCATATTGTATCATTTACTAAAAAAAATGATAAAATATGAGGAAAAAATGGAAAAAAACACACTTTTTCTAACTTTGACCCCCAAAATCTGTTACACATCTACAACCACCAAAAAACACCCATGCTAAATAGTTTAGAAATTTTGTCCTGAGTTTAGAAATACCCAATGTTTACACGTTCTTTGCTTTTTTTGCAATTTATGGGGCAATAAATACAAGTAGCACTTTGCTATTTCCAAACCACTTTTTTTCAAAATTAGCGCTAGTTACTTTGGAACCCTGATATCTGTCAGGAATACCTGAATATCCCTTGAAATGTATATATTTTGTTTTAGAAGATATCCCAAAGTATTGATCTAGGCCCATTTTGGTATATTTCATGCCACCATTTCACCGCCAAATGCGATAAAAAAAAAAAAAAGTTCACTTTTTCACAAATTTTGTCACAAACTTTAGGTTTCCCACTGAAATTATTTACAAACAGCTTCTGCAATTATGGCACAAATGGTTGTAAATGCTTCTCTGGGATCCCCTTTTTCAGAAATAACAGACTTATATGGCTTTGTGGTTGCTTTTTGGTAATTAGAAGGCCGCTAAATGCCGCTGCGCACCACACGTGTTTTATGCCCAGGAGTGAAGGGGTTAATTAGGGAGCTTGTAGGGAGCTTGTAGGGTTAATTTTAGCTTTAGTGTAGTGTAGTAGACAACCCCAAGTATTGATCTAGGCCCATTTTGGTATATTTTATGCCACCATTTCACCGCCAAATGCGAGCAAATAAAAAAAAAACTTTACATTTTTCACAATTTTAGGTTTCTCACTGAATTTATTTACAAACAGCTTGTGCTATTATGGCAGAAATTGTTGTAAAAGCTTCTCTGGGATCCCCTTTGTTCAGAAATAGCAGACTTATATGGCTTTGGCGTTGCTTTTTGGTAATTAGAAGGCCGCTAAATGCTGCTGCGCATCACACGTGAATTATGCCCAGCAGTGAAGGGGTTAAATTAGGTAGCTTGTAGGGAGCTTGCAGGGTTAATTTTAGAGATCAGCCTCCCACCTGACACATCCCACCCCCTGATCCCTCCCAAACAGCTCTCTTCCCTCCCCCACCCCACAATTGTTCCCGCCATCTTAAGTACTGGCAGAAAGTCTGCCAGTACTAAATAAAATAGTTTTTTTTTTTTTTTTAAATAAAAATAATAAAATATTTTAGTTGTGATGGACCCCTGCCTTAGCACCAACCTCCCTGATCCCCCCCCTCCAGCTCTCTAACCCTCTCCCCTACCTAATTACCGCCATCTTGGGTACTGGCAGCTGTCTGCCAGTACCCAGTTTGGCCCCACAAACCAAAGTATTTTAATTTTATTTATAACTTTTGTTTTTATTTTTAATTATTTCTGTAGTGTAGCAGCCCCCCACAATACCCCCACTCCCTCCCCCTCCCAGATCCTTTTATATGTAAAAAAAAAAAAAAATTACATTTTTTTCCCCTTCCTTCCTTCCTTCCTTCATTGGTGTCAGTGTGGCTGATGTGCGCACGTGCACGCACGCCCCCGTGCACATGCGTGCCTGTGCACGCGCATCGTGCACACGCGCGCCGGTGCATGTGCATCGTGCACGCGCGCACACGCTCCTTCCTCCCACCCGGAAAACGGCACCATTGGCACCATCGCTACTGGTGCAGAGAGGGCCACAGAGTGGCTCTCTCTGCATCGAAGGCTTGTAAAGGGGTATTGCAGGATGCCTCCATATCGAGGCATCAATGCAATACCCTCAGAGCTGCTGGAAGCGATTGTGATCACTTCCAGCAATCTGTTAGACAACTGACGTACCAGGTACGTCTATTGTCATTAACAGTTAGTTTATGCATGACGTACCTGGTACGTCAGTTGTCATTAAGGGGTTAATTACAATAAAAATAAATTACTACATTACAATAGAAAATTAAAAAAAATTACATTGCATTAATCTAATTACAGAAAATAAAAAAATACTAACATTATTTTCGCCTCAATCTTTTTTATTTTATAAATATGCGTTCTCACCGAATTGAATTTTACTGCTTATTCATTGGGTATGGAACTACAATTTATATAAAGTTGGTTTCTTATGTGTTTAATGTACGTTGGTCCTCCATGGATATATTTGTATGAACTTCTTGTTTACAGATACTTGAGCAGGGGTCCTGCGCGACCCCAATTGTTACTTTTTTCTTTCAAATCAAATAAAAACTTTAAAAAAAAAAAAAAAAAAAAAAAAAAAGGGCATTCAGCTCTTTTGAGATTTGCCCAAAAAAAACTAATCTAAAAAAACAAATCGCCCCCAATTTTTTTTTAAAAAAAGTAACACTAAAGCCCCAAATAGGTACTCACGGTTTCAGAAGTCCGGTGGAGAAGGTCTTCTTCCAGGCGGGTCCATCATCTTCAACCACAGCGAAGGTGGAGCGGAGATCTGGAGCAGTCTTTTTTTGGGGGGAAGTGAAAAAGAGTTGAATGCCCTTTTAAGGGGGCAATGGCCATACAAATGCTCTTTTTAGGGCAATGGGTAGATTAGGTTTATTAGTGTAAGGTTTTTTTTTATTTTGGGGGGTTTGGTGGGTGGGGGGGATTACTGTTAGGGGGGAGCTTTGTTTATGTTTAAAGTAAAAGAGCTGTTAACCTTAGGGCAATGCCCTACAAAATGCCATTTTAAAGGCTATTGGTAGTTTATTATTAAATTAGGGGTTGTTTATATTTTGGGTGGGATTTTTTATTTTTATAGGGGTATTAGTTTAGGTTTAATTTTATTATTTTTGATAGCTATGTTTATTTTTTTCTGTATTTCTATTTTTTATCTTTTGTAGCTTGGGGGGTTGTATTTTCAACACATAGACTGCCCTCTGGGCAGGCTTATCAACTAGTCCTATAATAATTATATTTTATTACTCTGCAATTCTGAACATTATCATGTGATTGGCAGGAGGAAAAAAGCAACTAAGTAGCAGTTTTCTGGTGTATTAAATGGATACTGAACCCAATTGGTTTCTTTTATGATTCAGATAGAGCATGCAATTTTAAGCAACTTTCTAATTTACTCCTATTTTCAATGTTTCTTCATTCTCTTGGTATCTTTATTTGAAAAAGCAGGAATGTGAGCTTAGAAGACGGCCCATTTTTTCAGCACCCTGAATAGCAATTGCTAATTGGTGGCTACAACAGTTTCTCAGCAGACCTCATATAACTTAGTGCAGCTGCAACTTAAGTGAGTCAGGCTTGTCAGTTAGTGACTTCCTGTCTGTAGGCAGTGAGTTAGGGAGTAAGGGGAAAACAATAGCTCAGTGATTAGAGTATAGTATTAGGTACACATATTTAGTGAAACACCGTGCATGGTTTTCCAATTTTTTAGGAGAGTTAGCTGCAAAATAGGTAATGCGTGTCAATTGCAAATTTTATCTACTCCTTATGCTTTATATAAATAGCCTATAATAATTTTGGTGTATAATGCCAGTTTAAACAAAATCATATAGTGAGCATGGTTAACTGGTGAGAGAATTTTAAAAAAGATATTATCTGACCCTTTTGAATCCTCATGCAAGTAGGGCAAGTGTATATGCCAAGGGGCTCCACAATATAGACATAGGTTACTCCATACATGGCTTAGTTTTAATGTTAGTTTTGATAAGTCTGTTTAAATAAAGATATAGTACATTTGTAGGTAAATACATAGTAACATAGTAACATAGTAGATGAGGTTGAGTTGAAAAAAGACTGAAGTCCATTGAGTTCAATCTATACAAATCTAAAATACTTACAAAAAGCTCCAGTTAAGATTATATAATCCCACTAAAAGGTGACCCATTTAATACTAGCAATCATATCCATGAATTTTGTTTCTAGACAGAAATGTATCTAAACAATTTTTAAATGTATCTAGGGTATCGGCATTCACTGCCTCCTTTGGTAATAAGTTCCACAATTTTATTGCTCTTAAATTGAAAAAACGTTTCATTGAAAAAAATCTCCTTTCCTCCAACCTTGAATTATGACCTCTTGTCACAAACAATTTTCTTGGAATAAACAGAGCTTCTGCCATCTCAGTATATGGGCCTTGAATATATTTATATAAGGTAAACATGTGACTTCTCAAGCGCATTTTTTCTAAAGAAAACAGACCCAGTTTAGCGAGCCTCTCTTCATAACATAAATTATCCATTCCCATTATTAGCTTTGTGGCCCTTCTCTGAACTTTTTCTAGTTCTGCAATATATTTTTTTGCCATCAGTCCCCAGAACTGCACTCCATACTCAAGGTGAGGTCTTACCAGGGATTGATATAGTGACAGAATTATGCTTTCCTCCCTTGAATCACTACCTCTTTAAATACATGCTAGTATCTTATTAGCCTTTGTAGCCGCTGCACCGGAATTGTGCACCCATCTTTAGCTTGTTATCTATTACTACTCCCAAATCCCTTTCCTCCTCTGTTTGGCTAAGTATTGTCCCATTTAAATAATATAAAATGTAGAACCTTGCATTTTCCCATATTAAATGTAATTTTCCATTTACCTGCCCATACTTCTAATTTTTGCAGATCACTTTGTAATGAAAGTTCATCCTGCTCTGACCTTACTTAGTATCATCTGCAAAAATAGAGATGTCGTTATTTAATCCTTGGTCCAAGTCATTTATAAAAATATTAAAAAGAACCGGGCCCAGTACTGATCCCTGGGGGACTCCACTGATTACCTTTGTCCAATCTGAGTATGATCCATTCACTACTACTCATTGCTCCCTATCTTTTATCCAGTTATTTATCCATGAGCTAACATTTTCAGCTATTCCCAGTCCCTTAATTTTGTGCATTAATCTCTCATGTGGCACTGTATCAAATGTCTTTGCAAAATCTAAGTATATCACATCAACTGATTCCCCTTTATCTATATTTTTACTTCCTTCCTCATAAAATCTAATTAGATTAGTTTGACATGATCTATTTCTCATAAAACCATGCTGATTTGAACTCATAATCTTGTTTACACAAATGTGCTCATAAATATAATCCCTTATAATCCCTTCAAATATCTTCCCCACTATTGATGTCAGACTAACTGGTCCATAGCTTCCTGGATCATTCCTGCTTCCCTTTTTAAAAAGTGGCACCACATCAGCTTTACGCCAGAGTCTTGAAAAATTAAGAGTAGAGGTTTGTCTATAACAGTGCTAAGTTCCCTTAACACCCTTGGGTGTATTCCATCTGAGGCTGGAGTTTTATTTACCTTAATATTATCCAGTTTTTTCCTGATATCCTCTATACATAACCCAGTTAATGTTATGGGCTGGCATGTTCTAGTTTGTTCCAAAGTATCATCCATTGGTTCCTCTCGTGTATACTGAAGAAAGAAACTGGTTTAGTGCCTCAGCCTTTTCCCTGTCACTGTTAACCATTCTACCCACCACGCAGTTTAATGTACCTATATTTTCCTTCTTAGATTTTTTGCTATTTATGTACTTAAAGGGACAGTCTAGGCCAAAATAAACTTTCATGATTCAGATAGAGCATGTAATTTTAAACAATTTTCCAATTTACTTTTATCACCAATTTTGCTTTGTTCTCTTGGTATTCTTAGTTGAAAGCTTAACCTAGGAGGTTCATATGCTAATTTCTTAGACCTTGAAGCCCATCTCTTTCAGATTGCATTTTAACAGTTTTTCACCACAAGAGGGTGTTAGTTCACGTATTTCATATAGATAACACTGTACTCGTGCACGAGAAGTTATCTGGGAGCAGGCACTGATTGGCTAGACTGCAAGTCTGTCAAAAGAACTGAAAAAAGGGGCAGTTTGCAGAAGCTTAGATACAAGATAATCACAGAGGTTTAAAGTATATTATTATAACTGTGTTAGTTATGCAAAACTGGGAAATGGCTAATAAAGGGATTATCTATCTTTTAAAACAATAAAAATTCTGGTGTAGACTGTCCCTTTAAAGAACCTTTTAGGGTTAGACTTAGAATCCTTTGCAATTAATTTTTCATTTTCAATTTTGGCTAATTTGATTGCTTTTTTGCATGCTTTGTTATAATCCTTATAAATATGGTATGTTGAGTCTGTACTATTTTCTATGAATAATTTAAATGCCCTATGTTTTTCTCTAATTTCTATTAACACATTTTTATTTAGCCACATTGGCTTGGATTTTTTATTTTTATTTTTATAACCACATGATATTTGTTGATATGTATATTTATTTAACAAAGTTTTAAAAGTTATCTATTTATCCTCTGTATTTTTATTAGAGAATACTTTGTCCCAATTTATGTTATTTAATGATTTCCTTAAATCGTTGAATCTTGCTTTCTTAAAATTAAAAGTCTTAGTTAAACATTTAAGACAGTGCTTATTAAAAGAGATTTCAAATGTGACCATGTTATGATCACTGTTACCCAAATGTTCTTTGACTTCTATGTTTTATATTATATCTGTATTGTTTGACAGCACTAAATCCAAAATAGCTTTACTCCTAGTTGCTCCTCTATTAATTGTGACAATAAGTTATCCCTGAGAACATTTTAAAATATATCCCCCTTAGCTGAATTACTATTTTCATTTGCCCAGCTTATATCAGGGTAGTTAAAATCTCCCATAATTACATCACTGTTATTTGCAGCCTTACCTATTTGCATTAGTAGTTGAGTTTTCTCCAGGTCACTACTATTAATTTACATGCAGATTCCTCCAACCTTTTATTATTCCTGTACCTCCTAAATAAAATATATCTCTCTAAGTTAAATGCCCAGACATGTGAATCATCCCACCATGTTTCAGTTATACTGATAACATCATAGTCCTCTTCTGCAACTAAGAGTTCCAGCTCCCCCATTTTACCTGTCATGCTTCTTGCATTTGTTGTCATACATTTAATTTTCATGTGCTTTCTGCTGCTACTTGGTGTGCTTTCCTCCATACTTTCTAATGTGACATTTCTTAAGTCATCCCTTCCTTGATATATTATAGGAGTGACATATTCACAAACTGATATCTCTGTTCTACTGTGTTCTAACTGGCCCTACCCCCCTTTGCCTAGTTTTAAAGATTTTCTAAACGTGTTACCATCCTTTTCCCCAACACACCTGCACCCATGTCATTCAGGTGCAATCCATCCTTTCTGTACAAATTGTACGTGAAAAGTCAGCCCAGTGCTCTAAAAAGTAAAACCCCTAATTTTTACACCATGTTTTTAACTATGAATTAACAGACCGTAGCTCCTTCTGCCTTCCTGAGTTAGCACGCGGCACTGGTAATATCTCCGCAAATATTACTTTGGAGGTCCTTGCTTTAAGCTTGCTACCTAACTCCCTGAAGTCATTTTTTAGGACTCTCCATCTCCCGCTGATTCCTTCATTCGTACCAATATGTACCATGACTGCAGGATAAGACCCACATCCCTCTAACAATCTATCAATACGCTCCACAATATGCCTAACACGAGCACCTGGAAGACATCAAACTGTTCTATTTAAAGGGTCTGGATGACAAATTATCCTATCAACCTTCCTAATAATAGAGTCTCCTACCACCGACATCGGCCTCAGGCCCTGACTTGTATGCCCCTCTTCCATGACTGAAGGACTGTTAACTATAGTATGCCCCTCTACCATGTCTGAAGGACTGCTTACCATAGTATGCTGCTCTTCCAGGACTAAAGGACTGTTCACTATACTAGGCAAAACAGCCCTCTCTGTCACTGCCACCCCTTAACTGATATCCCCAACATCTTCACTTAATCTGGCAAATCTGTTGGGGTGTATCAGCTCAGAACTGGCCTGTCTCTTCCGCTTACCTTTACCTCGCCCTCTAACTGTGACCTAGCTACATTCTGAAGTCTTCTCATCTGAATCCTCCCAATTCCAACTGCAAGAACCATTAACAACCAGCTCAGTCCTATGCATTTCCCTTTCAAGTGTCTGCATTTCATGCAGTGTTGCAATTCATCCCTCCAGAACTCCAATACCAGTTTCTAAAGAGACAATAGGCTCACATTTGCCACAGACATATAATCCCTGAAGTAGCTGTTCCAATGATGCAAACATGTGGCAAGCTGTACACTGAATGTGATTCTCACACATACTTACTAAAAGGTTTAACTTAAAAACATAAAATATTTCCCCTTGGTTACTCCAAATCCTTGTTTGCCTAACTACCTTGATTAGCTAACTGCTTACTTAAACAGACAATCTTACTCGAACAGATAATCAAGGCATCAGACCCTCTCAGAGCAGACTCACAGAGTTACTGTGCTAGATTTAAAGTCTAGGTAGGCCCAAACAGGTGTATTTAGGGGGTTTAGATGTTAGTTTATAACTTTGTGCTGTGGGGGGCTTAGGGGTTAATAGTGTGTTTAGGTACTTTGCATTGTGGGGGGAAGGTGGTTTAGGGGTTAACAGTATTATTTATTTATCTGACCCTTTTGAATCCTCATGCAAGTAGGGCAAGTGTATATGCCAATTAGCTCCGCAATATAGACATAGGGATCAATTTATTATTGGCCGAATTGGGCCAATTCACCCTGTTTTTGTGAGAGCCTTTAGGCTCATCAGAAACAGGAGTTAAGAAGCAGCGGTCTATAGACAGCTGCTCCTTAACTCATATGCTACCTCTGAGGCTGCATACAGCAATCTTCCCAATCCTATACGATATTAGAACATATTCCCCTATGTGAAGAACACCGGAACGCGAGGCATAAACACAGTTAAACACTATGAATATTGCATAAATATGATTTCACATGCTTTTAGCTGCTTGACTGCAAAGTGCTCCATCCACATATAATGTATAATTAAAATATATATATATATATACCTGTATATATATATACATCTATATATGTATACATATGTAAGTATGTGTTTATATGTGTATATATGTCTGTAAATACACACTTGCCTCACACACACAGAAACACACAGTACTGAGCTGCCGTGCAGACCGTAATGTGCAGAGGCTTTTTAAACAAATAGCTGCTTCTGCTCCCGCGCCTCCCCTGACCTGCCCCCGCGCCCTTCTTAGATTTTTTGCTATTTATGTACTTAAAGAACCTTTTAGGGTTAGACTTAGAATCCTTTGCAATTAATTTTTCATTTTCAATTTTGGCTAATTTGATTGTTTTTTTGCATGCTTTGTTATATTCCTTATAAATATGGTATGTTGAGTCTGTACTATTTTCTATGAATAATTTAAATGCCCTATGTTTTTCTCTAATTTCTATTAACACATTTTTATTTAGCCACATTGGCTTGGATTTTTTATTTTTATAACCATATGATATTTGTTGATATGTATATTTATTTAACAAAGTTTTAAAAGTTATCTATTTATCCTCTGTATTTTTATTAGAGAATACTTTGTCCCAATTTATGTTATTTAATGATTTCCTTAAATCGTTGAATTTTGCTTTCTTAAAATTAAAAGTCTTAGTAAACATTTAAGACAGTGCTTATGAAAAGAGATTTCAAATGTGACCATGTTATGATCACTGTTACCCAAATGTTCTTTGACTTCTATGTTTGATATTATATCTGTATTGTTTGACAGCACTAAATCCAAGCTTTACTCCTAGTTGGCTCCTCTATTAATTGTGACAAGAAGTTATCCCTGAGAACATTTTAAAATATATCCCCCTTAGCTGAATTACTATTTTCATTTGCCCAGCTTATATCAGGGTAGTTAAAATCTCCCATAATTGCATCACTGTTATTTGCAGCCTTACCTATTTGCATTAGTAGTTGAGTTTTCTCCAGGTCACTACTATTAATTTACATGCAGATTCCTCCACCCTTTTATTATTCCTGTACCTCCTAAATAAAATATACCTCTCTAAGTTAAATGCCCAGTCATGTGAATCATCCCACCAAGTTTCAGTTATACTGATAACATCATAGTCCTCTTCTGCAACTAAGAGTTCCAGCTCCCCCATTTTACCTGTCATGCTTCTTGCATTTGTTGTCATACATTTAATTTTCATGTGCTTTCTGCTGCTACTTGGTGTGCTTTCCTCCATACTTTCTAATGTGACATTTCTTAAGTCATCCCTTCCTTGATATATTATAGGAGTGACATATTCACAAACTGATATCTCTGTTCTACTGTGTTCTAACTGGCCCTAGCCCCCTTTGCCTAGTTTTAAAGATTTTCTAAACGTGTTACCATCCTTTTCCCCAACACACCTGCACCCATGTCATTCAGGTGCAATCCATCCTTTCTGTACAAATTGTACGTGAAAAGTCAGCCCAGTGCTCTAAAAAGTAAAACCCCTAATTTTTACACCATGTTTTTAACTATGAATTAACAGACCGTAGCTCCTTCTGCCTTCCTGAGTTAGCACGCGGCACTGGTAATATCTCCGCAAATATTACTTTGGAGGTCCTTGCTTTAAGCTTGCTACCTAACTCCCTGAAGTCATTTTTTAGGACTCTCCATCTCCCGCTGATTCCTTCATTAGTACCAATATGTACCATGACTGCAGGATCAGACTCACATCCCTCTAACAATCTATCAATACGCTCCACAATATGCCTAACACGAGCACCTGGAAGACATCAAACTGTTCTATTTAAAGGGTCTGGATGACAAATTATCCTATCAACCTTCCTAATAATAGAGTCTCCTACCACCGACATCGGCCTCAGGCCCTGACTTGTATGCCCCTCTTCCATGACTGAAGGACTGTTAACTATAGTATGCCCCTCTACCATGTCTGAAGGACTGCTTACCATAGTATGCTGCTCTTCCACGACTAAAGGACTGTTCACTATACTAGGCAAAACAGCCCTCTCTGTCACTGCCACCCCTTAACTGATATCCCCAACATCTTCACTTAATCTGGCAAATCTGTTGGGGTGTATCAGCTCAGAACTGGCCTGTCTCTTCCGCTTACCTTTACCTCGCCCTCTAACTGTGACCTAGCTACATTCTGAAGTCTTCTCATCTGAATCCTCCCAATTCCAACTGCAAGAACCATTAACAACCAGCTCAGTCCTATGCATTTCCCTTTCAAGTGTCTGCATTTCATGCAGTGTTGCAATTCATCCCTCCAGAACTCCAATACCAGTTTCTAAAGAGACAATATGCTCACATTTGCCACAGACATATAATCCCTGAAGTAGCTGTTCCAATGATGCAAACATGTGGCAAGCTGTACACTGAATGTGATTCTCACACATACTTGCTAAAAGGTTTAACTTAAAAACATAAAATATTTCCCCATTGGTTACCCAAATCCTTGTTTGCCTAACTACCTTGTTTAGCTAACTGCTTACTTAAACAGACAATCTTACTTGAACAGATAATCAAGGCAGCAGACCCTCTCAGAGCAGGCTCACAGAGTTACTGTGCTAGATTTAAAGTCTAGGTAGGCCCAAACAGGTGTAAATAATCCCTCCCCTAATTACCCACACAGAAAACAAACAAAAAATTAAAAAAAAATGAAAGGTAGAAACAAACAAAAACAGTTTTGTTGTTTTAATCCACCCCTTGCACAGCAAACAATTAAAAAATGAACCTGTTTAGCTAACTGCTTACTTAAACAGACAATCTTACTTTAACAGATAATCAAGGCAGCAGACCCTCTCAGAGCAGGCTGTTAAAACAGCTGTCAAAAATTTAGTTCAGAAAAGCCAAAAAGGTCAAGGAAAAAAATCTCTGATTATGAATGGGTAGAAAGGTGAAAACACGCAGCACAGATATACGTAATAAATATAAAAATGCATAAAATGAATGAAGAAAGAAGATTTCCCTGTGCTGGATGAAGATGGTGCCGTCTGGAAGAAGACCTTCACCGCCGGACTTCATGAATGGTGAGTACCTATTTCGGGGGAAGTGCTAGGTTTTTGGGTGTTTTTTTTAGATTAGGATTTTTTTAATTTTTAATGTGCACTAAAGAGCTGATTGCCTTTTTAAGGGCAATGCCCATACAAATGCCCCTTTAGGGGCAATGGGTAGCTTAGGTTTTTATAGAGTTAGGTTTTTTTTTATTTTGGAGGGTTATACTGTTAGGGGATACTTTGTCATTTGTTAATGTAAAAGAGCTGTTTAACTTAGGGCAATGCCCTACAAAAGGCTCTTTTAAGGGCTATTGGTAGTTTGTTAGATTAGGGGGTGTTTTTATTTTGAGGTGGCTTTTTGTTTTTATAGGGGTATTAGATTAGGTTTAATTTTTATTATTTTGGGTAATTTTGTTTATTATTTTTTGTAATGTTAGTTTTTTTCTATTTTTTTGTAGTTTTAGGATTTTTAACATTGTAATTTTTTTATTTTTTTATTTTTTTGGAGTTTTGTTTTTTTAAGGGGTATTAGAATAGATTTAAATATTTTTTTTTTTTTGGATAATTACTTTTTTAATTTCCTGTAAATTTAGACTTTATTATTTTCTGTAATGTTAGTTTTTGTTGTTGTTGTAATACAAAAAAAGTTCCATTTTGTAATGTTAGGATTTTTTATTTTTGGTAATGTTAGGTTTTTTATTTTTGGTAATGCTAGGTTTTTTATTTTTTGTAATATTAGGATTTTTATATTTTTTTGTAATGTTAGGGTTTCTTTTTAAAGGTAAGATTATGTTTCTACAGGTAAGTTTTTTTATGGTAGTTAAGATTTATTTTGTAATTTTTGTGTATTTTAATTTGGGTTAGTTTAGGGGGTTTAGATGTTAGTTTATAACTTTGTGCTGTGGGGGGCTTAGGAGTTAATAGTGTTTTTAGGTACTTTGCATTGTGGGGGGAAGGTGGTTTAGGGGTTAACAGTATTATTTATTTATCTGACCCTTTTGAATCCTCATGCAAGTAGGGCAAGTGTATATGCCAATTAGCTCCGCAATATAGACATAGGGATCAATTTATTATTGGCCGAATTGGGCCAATTCACCCTGTTTCTGTGAGAGCCTTTAGGCTCATCAGAAACAGGAGTTAAGAAGCAGCGGTCTATAGACAGCTGCTCCTTAACTCATATGCTACCTCTGAGGCTGCGTACAGCAATCCGCCCCAATCCTATACGATATTAGAACATATTCCCCTATGTGAAGAACACTGGAACGCGAGGCATAAACACAGTTAAACACTATGAATATTGCATAAATATGATTTCACGTGCTTTTAGCTGCTTGACTGCAAAGTGCTCCATCCACATATAATGTATAATTAAAATATATACATATATATATATATATATATATATACATCTATATATGTATACATATGTAAGTATGTGTTTATATGTGTATATATGTCTGTAAATACACACTTGCCTCACACACACAGAAACACACAGTACTGAGCTGCCGTTCAGACCGTAATGTGCAGAGGCTTTTTAAACAAATAGCTGCTTCTGCTCCTGCGCCTCCCCTGACCTGCCCCCGCGCCCCCCTGGGGAGGCGCGCCCCACAGTTTGAAAACAGCTGGGATAGAGGGATAGAGATAGTGGGATGGATGGATAGAGGGATAGGGATGGAGGGATAGATGAATAGAGGGATAGGGATAGATAGACAGAGGTATAGATGGATAGGGATAGAGGGATAGAGATAGAGATAGAGGGATAGAGATAGAGGGATAGGGATAGAGAAATGGGGATAGAGGGATAGGGATAGAGGGATAGGGATAGAGGGATAGAGATAGATGGATAGAGGGATAGGGATAGAAGGATAGAGATAGATGGATAGAGGGACAGGTATAGAGGGATAGGGATAGATGAATAGAGGGATAGGGATATAGGGATAGAGATAGATAGATCAATAGATATAGGGATAGAGATACAGGGATAGATAGGGATAGAGGGATAGGGATAGATGAATATAGAGATATAGATAGATTGATAGATAGATAGATAGATAGATAGAGGATACGGATAGAGATAGAGGTATAGGGATAGAGGTATAGGGATAGAGATAGAGGGATAGAGGGATAGAGATAGAGGGATAGGGATAGAAATATAGGGATAGAGGGTAGGTATAGAGGGATAGGGATAGATGAATAGAGAGATAGAGATAGATGAATATAGGGGTAGAGATAGATAGACGGATAGGGATAGAGGGAAAAAGATAGAGGGATAGAGATAGAGGGAAAGATGAATAGAGGGATAGAGATAGGGATAGAGGGATAGAGATAGATAGATAGATCAATAGATAGAGGGATATGGATAGAGATAGAGGGCTTAAGATAGAGGGATAGATGGATAGGTATAGAGGGATAGGGATATATGAATATAGGGATAGACATAGATAGATAGATAGATAGATAGATATAGACATAGGGATCAATTTATTATTGGCCGAATTGGGCCAATTCACCCTGTTTCTGTGAGAGCCTTTAGGCTCATCAGAAACAGGAGTTAAGAAGCAGCGGTCTATAGACAGCTGCTCCTTAACTCATATGCTACCTCGCTCTGAGGCTGCATACAGCAATCCGCCCAATCCTATACGATATTAGAACATATTCCCCTATGTGAAAAACACTGGAACGCGAGGCATAAACACAGTTAAACACTATGAATATTGCATAAATATGATTTCACATGCTTTTAGCTGCTTGACTGCAAAGTGCTCCATCCATATAATGTATAATTAATATATATATATATATATATATATATATACATCTATATATGTATACATATGTAAGTATGTGTTTATATGTGTATATATGTCTGTAAATACACACTTGCCTCACACACACGGAAACACACAGTACTGAGGTATAGGGATAGAGGTATAGGGATAGAGATAGAGGGATAGAGGGATAGAGTTAGAGGGATAGGGATAGAGATATAGGGATAGAGGGATAGGTACAGAGGGATAGGGATAGATGAATAGAGGGATAGAGATAGAGATAGATGAATATAGGGGTAGAGATAGATAGACGGATAGGGATAGAGGGATAAAGATAGAGAGATAGAGATAGAGGGAAAGATGAATAGAGGGATAGAGGGATAGAGATAGGGATAGAGGGATAGAGATAGATAGATCAATAGATAGAGGGATATGGATAGAGATATAGGGATTAAGATAGAGGGATAGATGGATAGGTATAGAGGGATAGGGATAGATGAATATAGGTTTAGAGATAGATGGATAGAGGGATAGGGATATATGAATATAGGGATAGAGATAGATAGATAGATAGATAGATAGATAGATAGATAGAGGGATAGAGATAGAGGTATAGGGATAGAGGGATAGAGATAAAGGGATAGGGATAGAGGGATAGAGAAAGAAGGATATAGATAGATGGATAGAGGGATAGGGATAGAGATAGATGGATAGAGAGAGAGGTATATTTCTTTCCTTAAACATTTTGGCCCCTGTACGTAACACTAGTTTTTATTATAAAGTCTTATTATGAGTGTAACTGTACTTTTAAATGTATTTTGATGTTCTTTTTTGCAACTTTTTAGATGAGCGCAACAGTTAACCAGAGCTCTAAAGTCGCAGGCACATGTTAAATTCAATTGCGCTTGAGCAAACTCATTTACTTTCAACTTGTAATACACACGCTACTTCCGACACAAAGAGCCACAATAAACCCCTTTTTGTTTGAGCGCAACTGTTACCGCACCACTCGTAATATAGCCTAAAGTGTGCCTGTTAAGTGCTACAATGTTTAGGGGTTATATTAATACTAGGAATGTGCAAAATTCAAAATTCGGAAATTTGTTTGTCAAACTAATTCCAAATATGGTCGGGGGTAGCATCACACAAAAATCTGGATTTGAACAGATATTTGTGTGTTGCACTTTAAAGGGACAGTCCACTCCAGAATTCTTATTGTTTAAAAAGATAGATAAATCCCTTTATTACCCATTCCCCAGTTTTGCATAACCAACACAGCTATATAAATATACTTTTTACCTCTGTGATTACCTTGTATCTAAGACTCTGCAGAAGGCCCCCTTATTTCTGTTCTTTTTACAGACTTACATTTTAGCCAATCAGTGCTGACTTTTAAAGGGACAGTCTACACCAGGATTTATATTGTTTAAACAGATAGATAATCCCTTTATTACCCATTCCTCAGTTTTGCATAATCAACACTGTTATATTAATACACTTTTTACCTCTGTGATTACCTTATATCTAAGCCTCTGCAGACTACCTCCTTATCTCAGTTCTTTTGAAAGACATGCATTTAAGCCAATCAGTGCTGACTCCAAAATAACTCCACAATATTATCTATATGACACACATGAACTATCAGTTTCTAGCTGTTAAAAACTGTCAAAATGCATTAAGATAAGAGGCAGTTCAATGCTTAGAAATTTGCATATAAGCCTTCCTAGGTTTAGCTTTTAACGAAGAATACCAAGAGAGCAAAACAAATTTGATGATAAAAGTAAATTGGAAAGTTGTTTAAAATTGCATGCCTTATTGGAATCATGAAAGTTTAATTTTAACTAGACTGTCCCTTTAAATAACTCCATGGTAGTGAGCAGAATGTTATCTATATGGCACACATGCACTAGCACCGTCTAACTGTGAAAAACTGTCAAAATGCACTGAGATAAGAGGTGGTTTTAACAGTTTAGAAATCAATTTGAGCTGCCTAGGTTTAGCTTTGCAGCAAAAGAATATCAAGAGAACACAGCAAAATTTGATGATTAAAGTAAATTGGAAAGTTGTTTAAAATTAATTGCATGTTCTATCTGAATCATGAAAATGTATTTTTGACTAGACTGTCCCTTTAACACTAATATATCTGGCACCTGGCATCTGGCATTTGTGGTCATATTTGGAATTTGTTTGATAAACAAATATCCAAATAATGAATTCTGCCCATACCTAATTAATACAAAGGTATCATATGCAAAAGCATTCAGCAGGGCCATGTTTTATTGTAGTGATATTACATGTTCTGTCTTTGGCAATAAAAGGTTTAATTCAAAAGTGTCAAATACCACTAGATAAATACCCTAGGGTGTCTAGTTTCTACCAATATGTGTACTTTTGTGTAGTGCTGTTGGGCTGAGTGACTGCTAATAAGCTTACAGTCCAAGAATAGCAAATTTTAGCGTTACACCAATAATTCCAGCCTTGTAGCATTTGGCCTATATTTGTTATAACTTAAATGGAAATCTAGATAGCTGAGGTATTCCTAAAATAATAATCTAATTTTAGGTATTTTCATTTAGCTACGCTTGTTGTGTAGAAATGCTTATGGTGAAAACGGCAAAAAATCTTTACATTTCCCCCATTTCTCAGTATTATATCCTTTTTTTTTTTTATAACTAGAAAGTCCTGTTTGTCTGTAAAAATGGTATAAGTGTGGGTTCACCAATACAAAGCAAAAAGATAGATAGATAGATAGATAGACAGACAGACAGACAGACAGACAGATAGATAGATAGATAGACAGACAGACAGATTTAAAAAGAGAAAATGAAAAGAAAAGATGAGAAATGTAAAAGAAAAAAGAACAGAAAAGAAGAGAAACAGATAGTTGACAGCTCTTTAAAGTTCCAGTAAACCTAAAAAATAATGTTATATAATTCTGCACATAGTACATAACATTATATTAGTGGTAGTTTTTTATTACATTGCTCTGTCTGACAGCAGGAGCGAGCTACATTGAATCTAATGGCGCGGTCGGGCCGGGCTGTGACTAGACAGTTGGCTCGCCCCGATGCGCTCTGAGGGAAAACCAGACCCGCTCAGTAGAGCACAGAGGGTGGGTCTGGAAAACCCTCTTCTTTTTATAAAAAATCACCAGATATATTATGTAATATAAAACTAGCACTAATATAATGTTATATAGTTCTGTACTATGTGCAGAATTATATAACATTATTTTTTTAGGTTTACTGGCCCTTTAAAGAAGCATTTTTTTGCACAATGTGGCCTCTCGTGAGACTTTCTTTTTAACTCATTTTACAGTTGTTTTTACAATTTCTGCCTTTACCATCAATTTATGAATTACAAAGATTTCACTTTGGACTCCCTGGGGATATAATGTGACAGAATGGGACTTCTGTAACTTTAGGTAAATTTAGTAGTTATGGAAACATTATTTCCTTTAGGGCTTAACTCCAGGCAATCCAAACAAATGTGTTTCATTTCCCTTCTTTTTCCATAATTTTCCAGTAATCCTTTCTTATTTCTGGAAGCATTTTACTTAAGAGTCCTAGGCATAAAGTAACTATGATTTAGGTTTTTTAATTTAGCATCTAGTAGTTTAAGCACCATGAGGTTTTCCTGATTGATGTTAGTGGTTGTTTCAATGATAAATAGATCTTTTTTCTTGTATAAATGGAACAAGATTAAGCACATCAGATGATTTAATGAAATGTTCCTTTTTAATAATAAATTCTAGCTATTAATGATTATAAGCGAGAGGAGTTATCATTTTAATACTATTCAAATTCCTTTAGGACTCTGACAGAAAATAGTTATAAATAAATGTACAATAGCCACTCATATACCTTGTATATGAAAATAGTTATAAATAAATGTACAATAGCCACTCATATACCTTGTCTGTAAGTATTCTGTCCTGCAACGGTCACATATTGCAATATAATTATATAATGTTATATTATATATATATATATATATATATATATATATATATATATGTACACACACACATCTCTCTCTCTCTCTCTCTCTCTCTCTCTCTCTCTCTCTATTTATATATATATATATATATATATACATACATACACACACACATTTCTCTCTCTCTCTCTCTCTCTCTCTCTCTCTCTCTCTCTCTCTCTATATATATATATATATATATATATATATATATATATACATACATACACACACACATATACTGTATATATGCATACATACATACACACACGCATATACTGTATACTGTATATACATACATACACACACACATATACTGTATATATACATACATACATACACACACGCATATACTGTATACTGTATAAACATACATACACACACACATATACTGTATATATACATACATACATACATACACACACGCATATACTGTATACTGTATATACATACATAAACACACATATATACTGTATATATACATACATACATACATACACACACGCATATACTGTATACTGTATATACATACATACACACACACATATACTGTATATATACATACATACATACACACACGCATATACTGTATACTGTATAAACATACATACACACACATATACTGTATATATACATACATACACACACGCATATACTGTATACTGTATAAACATACATACACACACACATATACTGTATATATACATACATACATGCACACACACACACATATACTGTATACTGTATATACATACATACACACACATATACTGTATATATACATACATACATGCACACACACATATACTGTATACTGTATAAACATACATACACACACATATACTGTATATATACATACATACATCCATACACACATGCATATACTGTATACTGTATAAACATACATACACACACACATATACTGTATATATACATACATACATACATACACACACACATATACTGTATACTGTATAAACATACATACACACACACATATACTGTACAGGGATTGCAGAATTATTAGGCAAATGAGTATTTTGACCACATCATCCTCTTTATGCATGTTGTCTTACTCCAAGCTGTATAGACTTGAAAGCCTACTACCAATTAAGCATATTAGGTGATGTGCATCTCTGTAATGAGAAGGGGTGTGGTCTAATGACATCAACACCCTATATCAGGTGTGCATAATTATTAGGCAACTTCCTTTCCTTTGGCAAAATGGGTCAAAAGAAGGACTTGACAGGCTCAGAAAAGTCAAAAATATTGAGATATCTTGCAGAGGGATGCAGCACTCTTAAAATTGCAAAGCTTCTGAAGCGTGATCATCGAACAATCAAGCGTTTCATTCAAAATAGTCAACAGGGTCGCAAGAAGTGTGTGGAAAAACCAAGGCGCAAAATAACTGCCCATGAACTGAGAAAAGTCAAGCGTGCAGCTGCCAAGATGACACTTGCCACCAGTTTGGCCATATTTCAGAGCTGCAACATCACTGGAGTGCCCAAAAGCACAAGGTGTGCAATACTCAGAGACATGGCCAAGGTAAGAAAGTCTGAAAGACGACCACCACTGAACAAGACACACAAGCTGAAACGTCAAGACTGGGCCAAGAAATATCTCAAGACTGATTTTTCTAAGGTTTTATGGACTGATGAAATGAGAGTGAGTCTTGATGGGCCAGATGGATTGGCCCGTGGATGGATTGGTAAAGGGCAGAGAGCTCCAGTCCGACTCAGACGCCAGCAAGGTGGAGGTGGAGTACTGGTTTGGGCTGGTATCATCAAAGATGAGCTTGTGGGGCCTTTTCGGGTTGAGGATGGAGTCAAGCTCAACTCCCAGTCCTACTGCCAGTTTCTGGAAGACACCTTCTTCAAGCAGTGGTACAGGAAGAAGTCTGCATCCTTCAAGAAAAACATGATTTTCATGCAGGACAATGCTCCATCACACGCGTCCAAGTACTCCACAGCGTGGCTGGCAAGAAAGGGTATAAAATAAGAAAATCTAATGACATGGCCTTCTTGTTCACCTGATCTGAACCCCATTGAGAACCTGTGGTCCATCATCAAATGTGAGATTTACAAGGAGGGAAAACAGTACACCTCTCTGAACAGTGTCTGGGAGGCTGTGGTTGCTGCTGCACGCAATGTTGATGGTGAACAGATCAAAACACTGACAGAATCCATGGATGGCAGGCTTTTGAGTGTCCTTGCAAAGAAAGGTGGCTATATTGGTCACTGATTTGTTTTTGTTTTGTTTTTGAATGTCAGAAATGTATATTTGTGAATGTTGAGATGTTATATTGGTTTCACTGGTAAAAATAAATAATTGAAATGGGTATATATTTGTTTTTTGTTAAGTTGCCTAATAATTATGCACAGTAATAGTCACCTGCACACACAGATATCCCCCTAAAATAGCTATAACTAAAAACTACTTCCAAAACTATTCAGCTTTGATATTAATGAGTTTTTTGGGTTCATTGAGAACATGGTTGTTGTTCAATAATAAAATTAATCCTCAAAAATACAACTTGCCTAATAATTCTGCACTCCCTGTATATATACATACATACATGCACACACACACATATACTGTATACTGTATATACATACATACACACACACATATACTGTATATATACATACATACATACACACACACATATACTGTATACTGTATAAACATACATACACACACACATATACTGTATATATACATACATACATACACACACGCATATACTGTATATATACATACATACATGCACACACACACATATACTGTATACTGTATATACACGCACACACACACACACATATATATTTATACATACACATATATATATTGAGGAAGATCTTAATAAAATCCCTTGATTAAGAAGTTTACATAAGAAGGGAAGTTTAGAAGGTACATATTTATTGTGGCATGTGATTGGAAATGCATAATTGACAGTGCACATCTCAGAATATTTAATTAATAACTGATTAAAAACACACACACAAATCATTGCACTTACAGAATTGCTAAAAAACCATGCATGTCAGCACAGTCACTTGGTTTTATCACTTAATCCAAGAGAAGTACCCTGGTACTACGTCCAAGTTCAGCTGTGTGGTCCTCCACTCAAAGTTACAAAATCACATAAATCTCCTATTAAGAGAAAAAAGCTTCCATGCTTGTGTACGTTTTAGCCATTCTGTAAGTGGAATGATAGTGTGTGTGTTTTAATTAGTAATTAAATAATCTTGAATCTGAGATGCTCTGTCTCTTTGTATCTTTATACCTTTCTAACCATATGCCGCAATAAATTGTACTCTTGAATCAGAGGTGCACTCCGTGCATCTTTATAGATTTGGCTGTCAACTAGTGGGCAACAGGACAGAGCAGAATTGCCTGGATTACAGCGCACAAATAAGAAGAGTGATTACAAAAGCATTGGAAAACGTGATTACTTTTTATGTTTGTTCAGGACAATTTTTTGATTCTTTTTTTAAACCCTTTAGTTATATTATTGGATATAGAAAAGAACCCTAGAGTGCCTACTATGATTTTTATTTATGATGGGAAAGGTGTCAGAGGTCTGGTAAAAGAGGTTATGTTAGAGTGAGTGTTTATATTGTGTCTTGCCTGGAAATATGTCAGTTCTGGAAAGAATAGCCATTTTTTTTGCTTTAGAGTATTCTATTCTTCTAGGCTTAGCAAAAGAGTCATCAGTGGGGAAGGACCAAGGTAATATCTGGAGCAAGCTTTAAGATTCTATTCATCGCACTTAGCATAACTAAGGGGTTCTCAGAGACCTGTAGGTTGCTATCCAATAGCTAACACTTCTCTTCTAACAAGGTAGTAGAAGTGACCAGCGGCAACCTGAAACTCTAGTCAAGTAGCTATGGTCTTAAAGGGACAGTCAAGTAAAAAAAAACTTCAGATAGGGCATGTAATTTTAAACAGCTTTCCAATTTACTTTTATTACCAATTTTGCTTTGTTCTCTTGGTATTCTTAGTTGAAAGCTAAACCTAGGAGGTTCATATGCTAATTTATTAGACCTTGAAGGACACCTCTAATCTGAATGTTTTTTCACCACTAGAGGGTGTTCGCTCATGTGTTTCATTTAGATAACATTGAGCTCATGCACGTGAATTTACAGAGGAGTGAGCACTGATTAACTTAAATGCTAGTCTGTCAAAAGAACTGAAATAAGGGGGCAGTCTGCAGAGGCTTAGATACAAGGTAATTACAGAGGTAAAATGTGTATTATTATAACTGTGTTGGTTATGCAAAACTAGGGAATGGGTAATAAAGGGATTATCTATCTTTTTAAACAACAAAAATTCTGGTGTTGACTGTCCCTTTAAGACTACTGCTGCTTCACCTCTCCATCACCTCAACGCTCACAGAGTTAAAGTGTCACTGAACCCAAATCTGTTTAATTATTCAGAGCTAGCAATTTTAAGCAACTTTCTAATTTACTCCTATTATCAATTTTTCTTCGTTTTCTTGCTATCTTTATTTGAAAGTCATGAATGTAAATCTTAGCAGCCAGCCCCTTTTTAGGTTTAGCACCATGGATATCGCTTGCTTATTGGAGGCTGAAGTTTACCCACCAATAAGCAAGCATAAACTAGGTTCTCAAACAAAAATGGGCCGGCTCCTATGTATCACATTCCTGATTTTTAAATAAAGATAGCAAGAGAATGAATACAAATTGATAATAGGAGTATATTACAAAGTTGCTTAAAATTGCATGCTCTATCTGAATCATTAAAGAATAGTGATGTTGCGAATAGTTCGCAGGCGAAAAGTTCCCGGCGAACATAGCATGTTCGCGTTCGCCGCGACGGGCAAACATATGCAATGTTCGATCCACCCTCTATTCGTCATCATTGAGTAATACTTTGACCCTGTACCTCACAGTCAGCAGGCACATTCCAGCCAATCAGCAGCAGACCCTCCCTCCCGGACCCTCCTACCTCCTGGACAGCATCCATTTTAGATTAATTCGTAAACTGCATTGTTAGTGAGAGGAGGGACAGTGTAGCTGCTGCTGATTTAGTAGGGAAATCTATAGCTAGGCTAGTGTATTCAGTGTCCACTACAGTCCTGAAGGACTCATCTGATCTCTGCTGTAAGGACAGCACCCCAAAAAGCTGCTTTTTTTCCCCTGTGTAATCTAATTGCAGTTGCCTGCCTGCCAGCATGTGTGTCAGGATCACAGCGTATACTGTGCCCACTTGCCCAGTGCCACCACTCATATCTGGTGTAACAGTAGTGTAAATTTAAAAAAAAAAAAACTTTTTTGACTGTGAAACATCAGTCTGCTTGTGTAATCAAATTGAAGCTGCCTGCCTGTCAAGAGGGACAGTGTAGCTGCTGCTGATTTAGTAGGGAAATCTATAGCTAGGCTAGTGTATTTAGTGTCCACTACAGTCCTGAAGGACTCATCTGATCTCTGCTGTAAGGACAGCACCGCAAAAAGCCCTTTTTAGGGCTGCTTTTTTTTTCCCTGTGTAATCTAATTGCAGTTGCCTGCCTGCCAGCGTGTGTGTCAGGATCACAGCGTATACTGTGCCCACTTCCCCAGTGCCACCACTCATATCTGGTGTAACAGTAGTGTAAATTTAAAAAAAAAAAAACTTTTTTGACTGTGAAACATCAGTCTGCTTGTGTAATCAAATTGCAGTTGCCTGCCTGTCAGCGTGTGTGCCAGGCTCACAGCGTATACTGTGCCCACTTACCCAGTGCCACCACTCATATCTGGTGTAACAGTAGTGTAAATTTAAAAAAAAAAACTTTTTTGACTGTGAAACATCAGTCTGCTTGTGTAATCTAATTGCAGTTGCCTACCAGTCAGCGTGTATGTCAGGCTCACAGCATATACTGTGCCAACTTGCCCAGTGCCACCACTCATATTTTGTTTAATAGTAGTGTTCATTTAAAAAAAAAAAACTTTTTTGACTGTGAAACATCAGTCTGCTTTTTTGTGTCAGGCTCACAGTGTATACTGTGCCTACTTGTCCAGTGCCGCCACTCATATCTTGTTTAATAGTAGTGTAAGTGTACTTTAAAAAAAAAAAAAAAATTGACTGTGAAACATCAGTCTGCTTTTTTGTGTCAGGCTCACAGCGTATACTGTGCCCACTTGCCCAGTGCCACCACTCATATCTTGTTTAATAGTAGTGTAAGTGTACATTTAAAAAAAAAAAAAAAACTTTTTTGACTGTTAAACATCAGTCTGCTTTTTTTGTGTCAGGCTCACAGCGTATACTGTGCCCACTTGCCCAGTGCCACCACTCATATCTTGTTTAATAGTAGTGTAAGTGTACATTTAAAAAAAAAAACTTTTTTGACTGTTAAACATCAGTCTGCTTTTTTGTGTCAGGCTCACAGCGTATACTGTGCCCACTTGCCCAGTGCCACCACTCATATCTTGTTTAATAGTAGTGTAAGTGTACATTTAAAAAAATAAACTTTTTTGACTGTGAAACATCAGTCTGCTTTTTTGTGTCAGGCTCACAGCGTATACTGTGCCCACTTGCCAGTGGCACCACTCGTATCTTGTTTAATAGTAGTGTAAGTGTAAATTTAAAAAAAAAAAACTTTTTGGACTGTGAAACATCAGTCTCTTTTTTTGTGTCAAACTCACAGCGTATACTGTGCACACTTGCCCAGTGCCACCACTCATATCTTGTTTAATAGTAGTGTAAGTGTACACTTAAAAAAAAATAAACTTTTTGGACTGTGAAACATCAGTCTGCTTTTTTGTGTCCGGCTCACAGTGTATACTGTGCCCACTTATATCTTTTTTAATAGTAGTGTAAGTGTAGATTTAAAAAAAAAAAACTTTTTGACTGTGAAACATCAGTCTGCTTTTTTGTGTCAGGCTCACAGCGTATACTGTGCCCACTTGCCCAGTGCCACCACTCATATCTTGTTTAATAGTAGTAATGAAAAACAGTCACAGATATCCAGCACAGGGAATGTATCAAGGTGTGCCAGCAACCAGGTTCCTGCCAGAACCCAACAATATAGCATAAACAAAGATGAAGCAGCACCACCAAATTCTTTCTTCAAGTTGCTTTATTCAGCTTGAGGAGTAGCCAGACCAAAAATCAAACAACAACGTTTCGGACACAGTCCTTAGTCATGTATGGCTAAACTGTACATAGTATCATCCTTAAATACCATATAAGCCCCACCCACACACCTGTAAAGCTGCACATTCCAAATTAACCCCTTACATCCTAAACTAGGTACACAGGTAAATGTCAGCAAAGTTATACATTGCACTATCATTAAAGTTAAACACAGCAACTTCATATATATTGGAATACAATTGTGTGCACCTATACACCAAGCAGACAAGCAGAACATAATTCACAGTCATCTGTAACAAAGGAAAAAGAAAAAGAAAAAAATTAAACAACATTATGCATAATCTGAAATGAATTAAAGGCACACAGATAGGTCAAAATCCCTATTCATCCCATTTGGGTATAATGTCCCCAATTTATTAATCCAAAACATTTCTCTGCTTTTAAGGATTTTTATGACATCATAAAGCAGGAACTTAAAGATAACTTACCCCTTGAAGAAATGGAGCAGCTGCTTAAAAACCTGGATGAGCAGATTAAAGAATTTAAGCATACCATCCAGGAGCGTAAGAAAAAGAAATTCTCATGGGACGAGGAGGACTACACAACCGGAATGGTATACCAGTGGGGACGGGATCCGTCCGGCAGAACAAGCGGCACTTCCGGTTCCGGTTACAGACGCAGGCGCACGCGTGGAGGAAGCGGGCGCTCTAGCCCTCAGGGGTCATCGTCTGAATCGATGTCGGGGGAATCCGACCTGGAGGCCTCAGGAAACGCCGTGGGGGCAGCAAACACAGGCGATACAAGCATGACAACAGCGCTCCAGCAGAGGAAGAACAGAGGGAGAGGGGGTCGCCGTGTGATAACACGCAGCAGCAACAGGCAATAATTAACATCTCTCAGGTACGAGTCACAAATGAGGAGTTGACAGTCCTAAACAGAGGACTTTCCTTTTGCCCTCAACAGGACTATGATTATCTAGAACTACAGAAAGATCTATATCGGTTCTTTAGGACTATTAAGATAAAATGTTTCTTTACAAGTGTATCCCATTCTTCTCCAGAAACAGCAGTGAGTAATGTTGATATTAATGCTATGCAAATGTTGAAATTAAAAAAGTTTGGGTTATTCAATAAAAGTACATTTACTCCTACACAGGTAGGTGCTGGGGTCCAGAGTTTTATCAAATTGGTTGATAATGATGTGGCTGGTATGTGTAGAAAACACTATGGTAAACGGAAAAAGAGCCCAGTGGGACAAGGTTTATCTAAAAAAGAGTTGATGTCACTGAATGGGTTAAAAAATAACAAACAGCTCATCATTAAGGGGGCGGATAAGGGAGGTGCAATTGCACTTATGGACAAGGAATTTTATGTGAATGAAATCAAAACACAATTATCAGATACTGATGTGTATAAAAATTTGCCTACAAACCCAGTATTTAATTCCTTTTAGAATCAGAGGCTGTTACTCCTGTTCTATATACACTCCCTAAAGTACATAAGTGTTTAACTTCTCCCCCTGGATGCACCATTGTAGCTGGAATGGGTTCTATTTTATCTAAAGTTTCAATTTTTTTGGATAGAGCTTTGAGACTTCTTGTATTATCTAATTCCTATATTCAGGATACAAGTGATTTTATAGTAAAACTACAGAACCTGTCTATTGATGGAAACAGGGGCATACTTTTTAGTCTGGATGTAGCATCTTTATATACCTTCATCTCTCATGAGGCAGGTATTGGTGCGGTCACCAAGGTTTTGAGTCAAGATTCTAGTTTTTCACCACTTCAACAAGAATTTTTAATCCAGCTGTTGAGGATTGTATTATGTTGTAACTATTTTCTATTTGGTGATGATTATTACCTACAACTCCAGGGGACCGCCATGGGTTCCAATGTCCCCCCTACATACGCCAACATCTATATGAATACTTTTGAGGAATATTTTGTTTATAATCACCCATTATTTTTTTTTATTTTTTTTTTTAAATAATTTTTATTGAGGTAAAAAGAGAAAATAAACATCAGAATAGAAAATATGTCTTGACATATCGTGGAGTCGGTAATAGCAATAACATAGTGCTCATAGGAAAGAAATGCATACACTGAGATATTGAAATACAGATATTGTCAGTATAGGTTCAACAAGTAATCTGATTATGAACTAACAGGCGAAAACTTTTCATTATACGGATATTCACTTAGGTAGGCAAAAAAAATATTAAATCTGGAGCTGTAATCATAGAGTGGTATAATGGTATATGACAAAAATTAATGTCAAGGACATATCATAATGAGACCTCGGTTTTTGTTAACCTGTCGCCTGAAAAGGATAAGGATAGTCCCCCAATTGCGGAATAATCCACCGGTGGTTAATCTGTTTTAGGCTAAGTGACGCAAAATGGGGGATTAGCAGCATGGGTTATTGTTTTAAGGGAGGGGAGTTCAGCGGACTAAAGCCGCTCTAAATAAGAGAGGGGAATGGGGGGAGGGGGAGGGCGGAGCCAGTTAGGGCGTCTGTCCTGTGTAATCTTGGGTTCTTAATAAGTGATGGTAACTTCGATTAAAGTTATAAAAAAGAGAGAATAGAAATACATATATGAGATGTAAGTAACTTCTGCAAGCGTCCCTCTCCTGGGGAAGTGCCATCTATAGGCAATGTAGGTAAAATGAATAGGGATATGACCCGCAGGCAACCAGTACCAGCGGGAAAGGGAGGAGAGGGGCCTGGTAGAAATAATCTTCACATAGCCTACTCATAAGAAGTACAAATAACTGGAGATATAAGTAAAATAAGGCTGATGAAGTGTTCTCTGCTAGCGTCATAGTTAACTAGAAAAAATAAGCACATAGCATTCTATGAAAAGCAATATATATGTATCAAGAGCTGCATTGTCTAGCGCTAGGATAGAGGAGTAAATAAGCCTCATACAAACTGGAAATGAATATTAAATATTAGTGCATGATAATCAGCTAACAATATGTCACTAGGGGTCAACACGGCCAGCCTAATATAGCGATATACTGTGATGAATGCAAGCATATTTAACTAACCCTTGGAGCTTAGGCATAGAGAGCAATAAAGCATATTTCAGTCTCCTCTCTTCCATTGCCTCTTGTAAATGTGGGACAGCAAAGTTTACAGATCTAACCTTTGTGCAATACTGTAGGGAAATATAAGGGGTGGCTTTTAGTTTGTTAGGTGTGCTGGGTATGAAACAAGGAGGTGTGATTCCATTTTCACTTATATATGGAAGAGGAGAAACTGATACCCATAATACAGCCTTTGATGTATGTATTCTAGAAAGGGTATAATGCGCATAGTATAGTATAAGAGATATAATGCTTAGTATGAATGCTGAAGAGTGACACAAATTGTTCTAAACTGGAGCTTTCCCTGAGCTGACATGCAAATAGGCTGTTGCTTGTGGCCATGAAGTAATTGTATAATAATTATAATACACAAGCAATGGGACCAATAATACACCAGCAGCACAGGGGTAACTATCCCAGCGCTAGTACAAATGCACAGAAAAACAGCACAATTAACATATGACTATAAACCATTTGTCTTTCTCAAGTAGTCTTCTAAACTTAGGTATAAAGAAACAGCAAGCTAAGTGTTTAACTTAATAACTAAGAACAATATCACAAAATACATTACGCTACAGATATGAGCTCAGTCTGTGTTGTCAACCCATTTGGGAGTCATGTATGGCAGAGTCTCTGCAATATGAAGTGGCAAGTCTCTACTGCTACTGACAGTCAGTGATCAGCTCGAGAGTGGCTATATCTATCTTAGCCAACACCAGTCTTAGCATTCAGCCGGGATCTTAAACGTGCTTTTGGGATGATGTGCCAAGGATACCATAGCCCTGTCGAAAGTGGAAAGCGCTGGACATTATTCTCTCCTTCTGTAAGTATGAACTCGGTGTTCGTCTGAGGGGGTGAGACAGTGCAGCAAAAGCCTAGGGAGTGCTGGGCTGGTGTCAGAGTCGCCGAGATACTGTGAGGTCCCAAGTAGATGTAGCGATCACGAGTATCTAGGTTAGGAGCGTGGGCAGTGGGGAGATAGGCCGGGTAAGTGTCACCTGTTTTCTGTAGGTCGGGTATAGGTGCGCCCGCATCCAAAGACTGGGGCCTCCAAGCTGCCGGTGACGGGCGGATCTCAATCGCATCCCTCTGCTGGCTTATGTGTAGGTGAGCTACTGTCTCTCCCTTTTGCACTCTTACAGTCTCAGAAACAGAATCCTCAGACACTACATGAGGGGGATCCTCCTGCTGCACAGACCAGTCTGCGCTAGTGTTACTTAGTGCTGCGTACTCAGGAGGCGGCATTGTAGAGAGTAAAGCGCCATCTTGGAGGTGTATTTCGGAGAAACAACGTGAGAGCTGGATATAGTGGTAGTCCAGTTTGTCCCCTAATCGTTTTAGAAAAAAACAAAGCGCAGCCTCCATTGCTCTTCAGTAGCCGCTTGCAGCAGTTGGTAGTGGTAAAGGATAATACAGTCCTTTTGTATGTCCTACCGCTGCTGGTATTCCAATGATTCATGCGCTTCAGCTCTCAGTTACAGGGAGAGTAGGCCTTACATAGAGGTATCGGTTTCGGATGCTCATACCGTCATTCTATTCATTCTGGTCACTCTGAATATGTTCAGGAGGCTTAAGTGTCATCAGAAAAGGATTTTGGGGTATCTTATTTAACATTTTAGTAGGTTTCCATAGAAGTCGATTACAGAGCTCCAGAGTTGTGCTGCCATACTCGTCGGCGGTTGGCTCCGCCCCCATCACCCATTATTTTTATTGTATGGCGCCACTTGGTGGCGCTATATAGATGATATTTTTGGAGTGTGGTTGGGCGACATTGGAACCCTGGAGAAATGTATTAATGATTTGAATTCTGCTACTAGTAGGATTAAATTCAAACTGATGTGGAGTGAGGAGAGTGTGGTTTTTCTTGACACTCGGGTATCAAAAACTTCACAGGGTCTATCTGTGGATTTGTATAAGAAAGAAACAGATTGCAATACCCTCCTCCATTACACCAGTGCCCACCCTCCATCTCTTCTCAGATCTTTACCTAGGAGCCAATTCCTTCGGGTAAGACGTATTGTGTCAAATGAAAGTCTGGCTGAAATAAGACTGAGGGAGATGGGTGATCGGTTTCTAGCAAGGGGTTACCCTAAGGATTTGATTGAGACTGAGTTAAGGAATGCTCTTGCCACATCTAGACAGTCCCTTTTAATCAAGAAAAACAATTTGGAAAAGGAGAAAGTAAAGTCTGATAGATTGGTTTTTATTAGCCAATACAGGGAGTGCAGAATTATTAGGCAAATGAGTATTTTGACCACATCATCCTCTTTATGCATGTTGTCTTACTCCAAGCTGTATAGGCTCGAAAGCCTACTACCAATTAAGCATATTAGGTGATGTGCATCTCTGTAATGAGAAGGGGTGTGGTCTAATGACATCAACACCCTATATCAGGTGTGCATAATTATTAGACAACTTCCTTTCCTTTGGCAAAATGGGTCAAAAGAAGGACTTGAGAGGCTCAGAAAAGTCAAAAATAGTGAGATATCTTGCAGAGGGATGCAGCACTCTTAAAATTGCAAAGCTTCTGAAGCGTGATCATCGAACAATCAAGCGTTTCATTCAAAATAGTCAACAGGGTCGCAAGAAGCGTGTGGAAAAACCAAGGCGCAAAATAACTGCCCATGAACTGAGAAAAGTCAAGCGTGCAGCTGCCAAGATGCCACTTGCCACCAGTTTGGCCATATTTCAGAGCTACAACATCACTGGAGTGCCCAAAAGGACAAGGTGTGCAATACTCAGAGACATGGCCAAGGTAAGAAAGGCTGAAAGACGACCACCACTGAACAAGACACACAAGCTGAAACGTCAAGACTGGGCCAAGAAATATCTCAAGACTTATATTTCTAAGGTTTTATGGACTGATGAAATGAGAGTGAGTCTTGATGGGCCAGATGGATGGGCCCGTGGCTGGATTGGTAAAGGGCAGAGAGCTCCAGTCCGACTCAGACGCCAGCAAGGTGGAGGTGGAGTACTGGTTTGGGCTGGTATCATCAAAGATGAGCTTGTGGGGCCTTTTCGGGTTGAGGATGGAGTCAAGCTCAACTCCCAGTCCTACTGCCAGTTTCTGGAAGACACCTTCTTCAAGCAGTGGTACAGGAAGAAGTCTGCATCCTTCAAGAAAAACATGATTTTCATGCAGGACCATGCTCCATCACACGCGTCCAAGTACTGCACAGCGTGGCTGGCAAGAAAGGGTATAAAAGAAGAAAATCTAATGACATGGCCTCCTTGTTCACCTGATCTGAACCCCATTGAGAACCTGTGGTCCATCATCAAATGTGAGATTTACAAGGAGGGAAAACAGTACACCTCTCTGAACAGTGTCTGGGAGGCTGTGGTTGCTGCTGCACGCAATGTTGATGGTGAACAGATCAAAACACTGACAGAATCCATGGATGGCAGGCTTTTGAGTGTCCTTGCAAAGAAAGGTGGCTATATTGGTCACTGATTTGTTTTTTGTTTTGTTTTTGAATGTCAGAAATGTATATTTGTGAATGTTGAGACGTTATATTGGTTTCACTGGTAAAAATAAATAATTGAAATGGGTATATATTTGTTTTTTGTTAAGTTGCCTAATAATTATGCACAGTAATAGTCACCTGCACACACAGATATCCCCCTAAAATAGCTATAACTAAAAACAAACTAAAAACTACTTCCAAAACTATTCAGCTTTGATATTAATGAGTTTTTTGGGTTCATTGAGAACATGGTTGTTGTTCAATAATAAAATTAATCCTCAAAAATACAACTTGCCTAATAATTCTGCACTCCCTGTACTCTTCTTTGAGTCTAAAAGTACAAAAAATTTTACTTAAACATTGGCATGTTTTGCAGACTTGTGAATCTGATGTTTTAGAATTTAACAGACCTTTTATGCCTGCCTATAAAAGAAGCAGAAATTTTAAAGATTCACTAGTTAGAGCAGATATTGGCCCCCTTAAAAAGAGGGGGGTTCAGAGCTATATAGGCAAGAAGAATTGGGGGAATTTCCCATTCCTTGGTTGCTCTAACTGCAACAGTATGATTAAAGGCCCCACCTTTAGCCATCCTAGGACTGGCATATATTTTCTATTAAAGATTATTTTACATGCAATACAGAATATGTGGTTTATATGATTAAGTGTCCTTGTGGATTGGGGTACGTCGGGGAGACCACCCTTAGTATCCGCGAGCGTATTGTGCAACACAAGAGCAGCATTAGGACTAAGAAGTTAGATGCCCCAGTAGCTTGTCATTTTTTGTCTGCTGGACATAATCTTAATCAGTTAAGATTCCAAGTTCTAGAGCATGTTCCTATTCCTAGAAGGGGTGGGAATAGGGTTAAAATCCTTAAAAGCAGAGAAATATTTTGGATTAATAAATTGGGGACATTATACCCAAATGGGATGAATAGGGATTTTGACATACCTGTGTGCCTTTAATTCATTTCAGATTATGCATAATGTTGTTTAATTTTTTCTTTTTCTTTTTCCTTTGTTACAGATGACTGTGGATTATGTTCTGCTTGTTTGCTTGGTGTATAGGTAAACACAATTGTATTCCAATATATATGAAGTTGCTGTGTTTAACTTTAATGATAGTGCAATGTATAACTTTGCTGACATTTACCTGTGTACCTAGTTTAGGATGTAAGGGGTTAATTTGGAATGTGCAGCTTTACAGGTGTGTGGGTGGGGCTTATATGGTATTTAAGGATGATACTATGTATAGTTTAGCCATACATGACTAAGGACTGTGTCCGAAACGTTGTTGTTTGATTTTTGGTCTGGCTACTCCTCAAGCTGAATAAAGCAACTTGAAGAAATAATTTGGTGGTGCTGCTTCATCTTTGTTTATGCTATATTGTTTAATAGTAGTGTAAGTGTACATTTTAAAAAAAAAACTTTTTGGACTGTTAAACATCAGTCTGCTTTTTTGTGTCAGGCTCACAGTGTATACTGTGCCCACTTGCCCAGTGCCACCACTCATATCTTGTTTAATAGTAGTGTAAGTGTACATTTAAAAAAAAATGACAGGCAGAGGCAGGCCTCCCCGCAGGTGCCGTCATGATCGTGGTGCTGTGATTCCCTTTGGCCCTAGAATAATGCCCAGGGTTCAGAGGCCACGTACCATGAACTCGAAAAGTTCTGAGGACATAGTTGACAGGCTAACACAGGACACCCAATCTTCTACAGCTTCCGCTCGGAACCTTGACGCACCATCCTCCTCCAGCTTAGCTTCGGGCACCTCTCAATTTACCACTCGCCCGCCTGCCGCCACCACCAACACTAGCACCACAGCCGCTTCACTTGATCTGTCAGAGGAGTTATTTACACATCAGTTTGAAGAAATGAGTGATGCGCAACCATCATTGACAGAGGATGTAGATAACAGTGATATGTCTCAGTCAGGCAGCATTACAGACATGCCGTCATTGCAGAGCTCAGCAGTGTGGCATTTTTTTGTGTGTCTGCCTCTGACAACAGCGATGCCATTTGTAACCTGTGCCAAAAGAAACTGAGTCATGGGAAGTCCAACACCCACCTAGGTACAACTGCTTTGCGAAGGCACATAATCGCACATCACAAACACCTATGGGATCAACACATGAGAAGAAGCAGCACCCAAACTCAAAGCCGCCATCCTCCTCCTGGTCCAGCATCTTCAGCCACGTCAACTACTACTGTCCTCCTTGCCCCCTCTCAACCATCCACCACTCCGTCTCTCGCCTTGAGCAGTTCCTGCTCATCAGCCCACAGTCAGGTGTCTGTCAAGGACATGTTTGAGCGTAAGAAGCCAATGTCACAAAGTCACCCCCTTGCCCAGCGTCTGACAGCTGGCTTGTCTGAACTCTTAGCCCGCCAGCTTTTAGCATACAAGCTGGTAGAGTCTGAGGAGTTCAAAAAATTTGTAGCTATTGGGACACCACAGTGGAAGGTACCCGGCCGAAATTTCTTTGCACAAAAGGCAATCCCCAACCTGTACTCGATTGTGCAAAAGGAATTAATGGCATGTCTGGCACACAGTGTTGGGGCAAGGGTCAATCTGACCACTGATACCTGGTCTGCAAAGCATGGTCAGGGTAGGTATATCACCTACACTGCGCATTGGGTAAACCTGCTGATGGCTGCCAGGCATGGAATGCGTGGCTCTTCAGAGGAGTTGGTGACACCACCATGACTTGCAGGCAGGCCTGCTAACACCTCCTCTACTCCTCCTACTCCATCCTCTTCCATAACCTCCTTGGCTGAGTCCTCTTCTGCTGCTGCATCTTGCTCCACATCAACGGCACCCCCCCAGCTCCCTAGGTACTATTCCACATACCAGATACGGCAGTGTCGCGCCATCTTGGGGTTGACTTGCCTGAAAGCAGAGAGTCACACCGGACCAGCACTCCTGTCCGCCCTGAACGCACAGGTGGATCAGTGGCTGACTCCTCACCGACTGGAGATCAGCAAAGTGGTTTCTGACAATGGAAGAAATTTTGTGGTGGCATTGAATTTGGGCAAGTTGACACATGTGCCGTGCATGGCACATGTGTGTAATCTGATCGTACAACGCTTTGTGCATAAGTACCCAGGCTTACAGGATGTCCTGAAGCAGGCCAGGAAGGTGTGTGGCCATTTCAGGCGTTCCTACACGGTCATGGCGCACTTTTGAGATATCCAGCGGTGAAACAACATGCCAGTGAGGCGCTTGATTTGCGACAGCCCGACATGTAGGAATTCAACACTCCTAATGTTCGACCGCCTGCTCCAACAAGAAAAAAACGTTAACGACTATTTGTATGACCGGGGTGCTAGGACAGCCTCTGGGGAGCTGGGAATTTTTTTGCCACGTTACTGGACGCTTATGCGCAATGCCTGTAGGCTCATGCGTCCTTTTGAGGAGGTGACAAACCTAGTCAGTCGCACCAAAGGCACAATCAGCGACATCATAGCATTTGTTTTCTTCCTGGAGCGTGCCCTGGAAAGAGTGCTGGATCAGGCCATAGATGAGTGTGAAGAGGAAGAGTTGTGGTCACCATCACCACCAGAAACAGCCTTATCAGCATCGCTTGCTGGACCAGCGGCAACGCTGAAAGAGGATTGTGAGGAAGAGGAGTCAGAGGAGCAATGTGGCTTTGAGGAGGAGGAGGAGGAAGACCAACCACAACAGGCATCCCAGGGTGCTCGTTGTCACCTATCTGGTACCCTTGGTGTTGTACGTGGCTGGGGGGAAGAAGATACCTTCAGTGAGATCACTGAGGACGAGGAACGGGACATGAGTAGCTCGGCATCCAACCTTGTGCAAATGGGGTCTTTCATGCTGTCGTGCCTGTTGAGGGACCCTCGTATAAAAAAGCTGAAGGAGAACGACCTGTACTGGGTGTCCACGCTACAAGACCCCCGGTATAAGCATAAAGTGCCTGAAATATTACCGAATTACCGCAAGTCGGAAAGGATGCAGCAGTTCCAAAAGAAATTAAAAAGTATGCTTTACACAGCGTATAAGGGTGATGTCACAGCACAACGGGAATCTAACAGGGGAAGAGGTGAAAGTAATCCTCCTCCTCCTCCCACAACCACGCCGGCAAGGACAGGACGCTTTACAGACGTCTTGTTGATGGAGGACATGCAGAGCTTTTTAACTCCGACCGACCGACAGGTAGCAGACTACCTTGCATTAACTGCAGATCTCGACACTCTGAGGCGCGATGAACCCCTTGACTACTGGGTGTGCAAGCTTGACCTGTGGCCTGAGCTATCCCAATTTGCGATAGAACTTCTGGCCTGCCCCGCTTCAAGTGTCCTGTCAGAAAGGACCTTCAGTGCAGCAGGAGGTATTGTCACTGAGACAAACTGAGAAGAAGTCACCTAGGTCAAAAAAGTCTAGATTACCTCACCTTTATTAAGATGAATGAGGGATGGATCCTGAAGGGACTGACATTGGGCGATACATTAGACTAAAAAAGGCCTGATGAGATGAGCTGCCTTGGGCTAAAAATGGTCCACACACTGCTGTATTTTATCTCTGAATGCCGGATGACTTGTGTGACTTATCCGCCACCAACTGGGGGGTTCATGCCGCAATGTTTTAGGGCACTTTCTGCCTGGGAAACAAACATCAATTTTTCTGGCCGCTGCTACAGCAGCGCTGCAATAATACCTAATTTTTCAGGCATGTGTACATGCCTAATTTTTCTGGCCTCTGGTGCAGCACTGTGGCTTCAAAAATCAAACCAATAAAAAAAGCACATAACAGGGATTAAACTGATAGGAATAGTACTACTTAATACACCACTCCTATCTGGTGGCACATTAGATTGCACGCGCAGTGCCCCAAATTTGAAGTAGGAGGACCGACCAAGCATCTTTTTCCATCTCCCAGTTCCTAAAATCCATGCCATATGCACGTCCCCTGATAGGGGATGTAACAGGGATTAAACTGCTAAGAATAGTACTACTTAACACACCACTCATATCTGGTGGCACAGTAGATTGCATGCGCAGTGGCCCAAATTTGAAGTAGGAGGACCGACCAAGCATCTTTTTCCATCTCCCGGTTCCTAAAATCCATGCCATATACACGTCCCCTGATAGGGGACGTAACAGGGATTAAACTGATAAGAATAGTACTACTTAACACACCACTCATATCTGGTGGCACAGTAGATTGCACGCGCAGTGCCCCAAATTTGAAGTGGGAGGACCGACCAAGCATCTTTTTCTACCTCCCGGTTCCTAAAATCCATGCCATATACACGTCCCCTGATAGGGGACGTAACAGGGATTAAACTGATAAGAATAGTACTACTTAACACACCACTCATATCTGGTGGCATAGTAGATTGCACACGCAGTGCCCCAAATTTGAAGTAGGAGGACCGACCAAGCATCTTTTGCCATCTCCCGGTTCCTAAAATCCATGCCATATACACGTGCCCTGATAGGGGACGTAACAGGGATTAAACTGATAAGAATAGTACTACTTAACACACCACTCATATCTGGTGGCACAGTAGATTGCACACGCAGTGCCCCAAATTTGAAGTGGGAGGACCGACCAAGCATCTTTTTCCATCTCCCGGTTCCTAAAATCCATGCCATATACACGTCTCCTGATAGGGGACGTAACAGGGATTAAACTGATAAGAATAGTACTACTTAACACACCACTCATATCTGGTGGCACAGTAGATTGCAAGCGCAGTGCCCCAAATTTGAAGTAGGAGGACCGACCAAGCATCTTTTTCCATATCCCGGTTCCTAAAATCCATGCCATATACACGTCCCCTGATAGGGGACGTAACAGGGATTAAACTGATAAGAATAGTACTACTTAACACACCACCTTATATCTGGTGGCACAGTAGATTGCACGCGCAGTGCCCCAAATTTGAAGTAGGAGGACCGACCAAGCATCTTTTTCCATCTCCCAGTTCCTAAAATCCATGCCATATACACGTCCCCTGATAGGGGACATAACAGGGATTAAACTGATAAGAATAGTACTACTTAACACACCACTCATATCTGGTGCCACAGTAGATTGCACGCGCAGTGCCCCAAATTTGAAGTAGGAGGATCGACCAAGCATCTTTTTCCATCTCCCGGTTCCTAAAATCCATGCCATATACACGTCCCCTGATAGGGGACGTAACAGGGATTAAACTGATAAGAATAGTACTACTTAACACACCACTCATATCTGGTGGCACAGTAGATTGCACGCGCAGTGCCCCAAATTTGAAGTAGGAGGACCGACCAAGCATCTTTTTCTATCTCCCGGTTCCTAAAATCCATGCCATATACACGTCCCCTGATAGGGGACGTAACAGGGATTAAACTGATAGGAATAGTA
Organism: Bombina bombina; assembly: GCF_027579735.1. Classification (NCBI taxonomy): domain Eukaryota; kingdom Metazoa; phylum Chordata; class Amphibia; order Anura; family Bombinatoridae; genus Bombina; species Bombina bombina. The sequence continues at coordinate 254,902,254 of NC_069504.1, read as the reverse complement.
CTACTTAACACCCTTTATAATAACGCAGAGAGAGGCAACACAAAGAGAGGAGTCTGAAGAAGAGGAGTCAGAGGAGGAAGGTGGCTTTGAGGAGGTGGAAGACCAAACACAGCAGGCGTCCCAGGGGGCTTGTTGTCACCTTTTGGGGATCCTTGGTGTTGTACGTGGCTGGGTGGAGGAAGAGACCTTCAATGACATCAGTGAGAACAAGGAACGGGACATGGCTAGCTTGGTATCCAACCTTGTGCAAATGGGGAGTTTGCGGTTGTGCAAATGGACTGTTTGCGGTTGTTTGCAGTGCGTTAAATGGGGAGTTTGGTCTGTCACTGTGAAGCGGGCGTAACCCTTACACTACCTGATCGATACAACATCATACCTGATGTTTTAAAGCACGTTATTCCAAACAATTTAGGAATGTTAGGTGATTTATGCCCTTTATGGATTAAAACCAGACTCTGCATCAACTATGTAATTTTCCGTGGGAGTTTTGCCATGGATCCCCCTCCGGCATGCCACAGTCCAGGTGTTAGTCCCCTTGAAACAACTTTTCCATTACTATTGTGGCCAGAAAGAGTCCCTGTGGGTTTTAAAATTCGCCTGCCTATTGAAGTCAATGGCGGTTTGCCCGGTTCGCGGACTTTTGCAGAAGTTCGCGGTTCGCGAACGCAAAATTTTATGTTCGCAGCATCACTATTAAAGAATAAAATTGCGTTTAATGTCCCTTTAAAACTTCCTGATCAGATCCGATCAGTATGATTGACAAGCCCTGATCTCTTGTGAGCAGGGGGCACGTCTGCAAAAGCAGTTGCTTGTGTAATGTTAAATGAGGGCAGAGAATGTGGCCCACTCACCACAATGCTTAGTGGGTAAAGTTCCAGGAGGTGAACCTTTTCGCTCCGGGCTTTATTACATGGGGCCCTATGTTCTTATGAACAAAGTATGTGGTACAATATGCTAGAAAAAGATAAACTTTTTCCCTTTCCGGCTTTAATTTATAGTGAGAATGTTTCTTAAAGTATGGCTGAACTGGAAGCAAATGACTGATATAGCTTTGGTTATCTGTACAGAAAAGGCGTAAAGGAAAGGCTAGACTACAAACTATGTAAAACCCCTGTAATACTGGACAACATGTGACTGGGTGGAAGGTTGGATCACACAATGGCTCCACCCTAAAGCTCTCTTTATACCCCATCCTTGACTCCACTGTTTATATTTTTCACAACTGAACAGTGAATGTATTTCATTGGATGCCAGTAACACACACAGAAATGGTTTTACCTCAGTAGTAATCTGAGTAGAGTAAGAGAAGAGATTTTACACCAGGGGTTCTAAGTATTACACAGAGCAGTGCTCTCCCTACTGCCTGTAGCACATACGCAAGTTTCTTTTTTATTATTTTACTTTTTTTGAAAGTCAGCGGCACAGTATACTTACAGTGTCAATTCTCTCTGAGCCTTTTGTTAAGTGTCCAGTATTTTTTGCTGAGCATAAAGTGCTGTTGCATTAAACACAGTGCAAAAAACAGGAATAAGCACACAATAACCAGCTTTTCACAATATTAACTGCTCTCAATTAGAAAATGTTGTGAAAAACCATGCAAGGCATTTCAAAAGTTGCTGAATAAAAGTGAAACCATAAATTTAGGCCTATGCTGTAGCTTACAAGGGTTGCAATATTACTTTAAGTTTTACAGTTTAAAGGGATATGAAACCCTCAATAATTATTTTGTGATTCAGACAGAGCAGACCATTTTAATAAAGTCTCCAATTTACTTCTATCATCCAATTTGCTTCGTTCCCATGTTATTCTTTGATAAAGTGCTATCTAGTGCTCTTGCAAATGAATAACATTCTTGCAAAACTGCTGCCGTATAGTGCTCCAGAAAAGGGCCAGCTCCTAAGCATACATCCCTGCTTTTCAACAAAAGATACCAAGAGAAAAAAGAAAAATTGATAATAGAAGTAAATTAGAAAGTTGTTTAAAATTGTTTTTATGACAAGCTAGTGAGCTATAATATGTTGTGGAGTTTTTTTTATGCATGACCTTTAGAAGTAATAGAATGCAAATTTGTATATTGGATTATTTAAAATGAATCTATTGAATAGGTTTATGCTTTCTAGGCTAAATTAAAGGTGTTATAAATGGTAGGCAATGGAATTACATTAGGAGGATATTTTACTTGATTTGCGCTTGTAACAAGGATTTCTCTTTGAATATTCGTAATCATTTCTGATTTTGCACACTAGGTGGCGCTGTTGTATATAAGATAAATGTAAAGTGATGGTAAATCCTAGCATTTTTGAAATGCTAGGATTTACCATGTGCTACAAATGAAAAGGGACTTCATGCTAAAAGTAACTTTATTTGCAGCGAGTTAATACCAAGCTTAGCACCTCCGGTCGCCCACAACAAAATGCTATTTTATCAATGAGGTGCCATTCTTAGCCAAAAGCTGTGTAGGCCAATCAGCATTAAGCCAGGTGGCTAGCACGCTATTGGCTAAGAGGGACAAACACAACCTTATACTTCATGACTGAAAGTCCCCATTTATTTGTAGCACTGGTAACGCCTATGGTTTTAAAAACGCTAGCATTTAGCATCACTTTGCCATTTAGTTAATTAAATACATGCACAACTTTGGGAATAATCTCCAAAATACGTTTTTATTTATGGGCACATTTATTTATTATGATTAAACTGTGTTGTGTGTAATAAGGATTGACTACTAATCCACGTTTGCTTTATTCCGGTGTTTGCTACCAGTATACAAAAAAACTAGTTTTCCAGTTGTTTATTTCAAATGTCACCAGATCAAAATTGCATATTGCCAATATTGTGCCTATCCTACCTCTATAAATTTACTGAGATTTAAAGGGACATTGTACACTAGATTTTTTTATTTGCATATAGCCCATCTGATAGTGTTTTTATAAAAATGTATAGTTTTGCTTATTTTTTAAGAACATTGTGCTGATTTTCAGACTCCTTACCAAGCCCCACAGTGTCAGGCGTTTACAGACTCTTGCAGGCTCCTGTTTATGTTAGCTATCTTTTTATATGCAGGGAAGGAAGGAGGGGATGAGTGTCTGCTCTTTTTGTTTACCCAGCCCCTTTCAGTGGGTGTCCCAGACTACCTCATCAACAGTACTAAACTGGGAGCTTCTGAGTAAGTTTTTAAAAAGGTTTTATATGGATTTTTAGATGAGTATCTGTGTATATTCTTCTTTATAGTAGTGTATTTCATGAAAATTGGGGTATACTGTCCCTTTAAGTGAAAAGTGATTACTTAATTTGCTTTCCAATACATTAGCAGAGCCATGGTGGACTGTGCATTTTTAAAACTGCTTGGATTAGTAAACAATATAATAGAAAAAAAATGTTGATCACAAAAAATAAAAAATGAAAAACTGTTGGAAACATTAGTATTGCAGAATCTTCACAGGGATTCTGGGGGGATTTTCACTGACCAAGATCAGTAATTACAGTGGAAAAAAAACCATGGCAGCTAATTACTTCAATATTGATGTGACTACCTAATTTCTGTGAATGGAGGTTGAACATCCTGATAATCATATTTAATTTAAGATGTGCTGAAAAATTTAACAAAAGTCCAAATGTCTGCAAAGTTTCCATTACACTTGCACTATTCCAAGCAGTGAAAGCAATAATAGAATTGTCTCAAGATAAGTATACACAGTACTGAACGACTGTACTTCTAATATTATGGCCACTCTTAAACAAACATGTCATTAATATACAACACTTTTAAGGCAGTACGGTTACAATAATAGAACTAAAACGTGCACAGTATAGTGTGATCCTATAGCGGCTATACAAATACACTATAAAACAGCGGTCAATTCCAATAAACACATTTTAAATAGTGCAGAGCTGAAAAAAACACACACCTAGATTACAAGTTTTGCGTTAGAGGCTATGCGGTGCTAACAAGCAGTTTTCCCTCACCGCTCACTTACATGCAGCGCTGGTATTACAAGTTTTCAGAAACCCGTCGTTAAAAGACAAGAAGTGAGCATTGAGTAAAATTTTCCTCATTACCACACTCCAATACCAGTGCTGCTTAAGTCAGCGGAGAGCTGGTCATACGTGCTCATGCACGATTTCCCCATAGGAATCAACGGGGAGAGCCGGCTGAAAAAAGTCTAACACCTGCAAAAAAGCAGCGTAAAACTCAGTAACGCAGCCCCATTGATTCCTATGGGGAAATAAAAGTTATGTCTACACCTAACACCCTAACATGAACCCCGAGTCTAAACACCCCTAATCTTAGACTTATTAACCCCTAATCTGCCGCCCCCGACATCGCTGACACCTGCATTGTATTTATTCACCCCTAATCTGCCGCTCCAGACACCGCCAACAACTACATTATACTTATGAACCCCTAATCTGCCGCCCCCAATGCCGCCGCAACCTACCTACACTTTTTAACCCCTAATCTGCCGCCCCAAACATATTAACCCCTAAACCGCCGCACTCCCATCTCGCAAGCATTAGTTAAATATTATTAACCCCTAATCTGCCGTCCCTAACATCGACGCCACCTACCTACATTTATTAACCCCTAATCTGCCACCCCCAACGTCGCCGCCACTATATTAAAGTTATTAACCCTAAACCTAAGTCTAACCCTAACACCCCCTAACTTAAATATAATTTAAATAAATCTAAATAAATATTCCTATCATTAACTAAATTATTCCTATTTAAAACTAAATACTTAACTATAAAATAAACCCTAAGATGGCTACAATATAACTAATAGTTACATTGTAGCTATCTTAGGGTTTATTTTTATTTTACAGGCAAGTTTGTATCTATTTTAACAAGGTAGAATAGTTATTAAATAGTTATTAACTATTTAATAACTACCTAGTTAAAATAAAGACAAATTTACCTGTAAAATAAAACCTAACCTAAGTTACACTAACACCTAACACTACAATATAATTAAATAAATTACCTAAATTAAATTAAAAAAGTACAAAAAACCCACTAAATTACAGAAAATAATAAACAAATTACAGATATTTAAACTAATTACACCTAATCTAATAGCCCTATTAAAATAAAAATCCCCCCAAAATAAAAAAAACCCTAGCCTAAACTAAACTACCAATAGCCCTTAAAAGGACCTTTTTGCGGGGAATTGCCCCAAAGTAATCAGCTCTTTTACCTGTAAAAAAAATATAAACAACCCCCCAACAGTAAAAACCACCACCCACACAACCCTGAAAAGGGCATTTGGATGAGCATTGCCCTTAAAAGGGCAGTTAGCTCTTTTGTCGCCCAAACCCTAACCTAAAAATAAAACCCACCCAATACACCCTAAAAAAAACCTAACACTAACCCCCTGAAGATCGACTTACCGGGAGACGTCTTCATCCAAGCCGGGCCGAAGTCCTCAACAAAGCCGGGAGAAGTCTTCATCCAAGCGGGGCAAAGTGGTCCTCCAGACGGGCAGAAGTCTTCTTCCATCCGGCGTGGAGCGGGTCTATCTTCAAGACATACGACGCGGAGCATCCTCTTCATCCGGAGTCTTCTTACTGAATGACGGTACCTTTAAGTGACGTCATCCAAGATGGCGTCCCTTAGATTCCGATTGGCTGATAGAATTCTATCAGCCAATCGGAATTAAAGTAGAAAAAATCCTATTGGCTGATTGGATCAGCCAATAGGATTGAAGTTCAATCCTATTGGCTGATCCAATCAGCCAATAGGATTGATCTCGCATTCTATTGGCTGATTGGAACAGCCAATAGAATGCGAGCTCAATCCTTTTGGCTGATTGCATCAGCCAATAGGATTGTTTCTACCTTAATTCCGATTGGCTGATAGAATTCTACCAGCCAATCGGAATCTAAGAGACGCCAACTTGGATGATGTCACTTAAAGGTACCTTCACTCAGTTAGAAGACTCCGGATGAAGAGGATGCTCCACATCGGATGTCTTGAAGATGGACCCGCTCCGCGCCGGATGGATAAATATAGAAGATGCCGTCTGAATGAAGACTTCTGCCCGTCTGGAGGACCACTTCGCCCCGCTTGGATGAAGACTTCTCCCGGCTTCGTTGAGGACTTCGGCCCGGCTTGGATGAAGACGTCTCCCGGTAAGTCGATCTTCAGGGGGTTAGTGTTAAGTTTTTTTAAGGGTGTATTGGGTGGGTTTTATTTTTAGGTTAGGGTTTGGGCGGCAAAAGAGCTAACTGCCCTTAGCTTAGTTTTTTTTAGATAGTATTTTATTTGGGAGGTTGGTTGTGTGGGTGGTGGGATTTACTGTTGGGGGGTTGTTTGTATTTTTTTTACCAGTAAAAGAGCTGATTACTTTGGGGCAATTCCCAGCAAAAAAGGCCATTTTAAGGGCTATTGGTAGTTTAGTTTAGGCTAGGGTTTTTTTTTATTTGGGGGGGCTTTTTTTATTTTAATAGGGCTATTAGATTAGGTGTAATTAATTTAAATATCTGTAATTTGTTATTATTTTCTGTAATTTAGTGTTTGTTTTTATTTGTACTTTAGCTAATTTAATTTAATTTAGGTAATTGTATTTAATTTAGTTAATTTATTTAATTATATTGTAGTGTTAGGTGTTAGTGTAACTTAGGAGGTTTTATTTTACAGGTACATTTGTCTTTATTTTATCTAGGTAGTTATTAAATAGTTAATAACTATTTAATAACTATTGTACCTAGTTAAAATAAATACAAACTTGCCTGTAAAATAAAAATAAACCCTAAGATAGCTACAATGTAACTATTAGTTATATTGTAGCTAGCTTAGGGTTTATTTTATAGGTAAGTATTTAGTTTTAAATAGGAATAATTTAGTTATGATAGGAATATTTATTTAGATTTATTTAAATTATATTTAAGTTAGTGGGTGTTAGGTTTAGGGTTAGACTTAGGTTTAGGGGTTAATAACTTTAATATAATGGCGGCGACGTTGGGGGCAGCAGATTAGGGGTTAATAAATGTAGGTAGGTGGTGGTGATGTTAGGGCCAGCAGATTAGGGGTTAATAATATTTAACTAATGTTTGTGAGGCGGGAGTGCTGCGGTTTAGGGGTTAATTTGTTTATTATAGTGGCGGCGACATTGGGGACGGCAGATTAGGGGTTAAAAAGTGTAGGTAGGTTGCGGCGACATTGGGGATGGCAGATTAGGGGTTAATAAATATAATGTAGGTGTCCGCGATGTTGGGGGCAGCAGATTAGGGGTTCATAAATATAATGTAGGTGGCGGCGGTGTCCGGAGCAGCAGATTAGGGGTTAAAATTTTTATTATAGTGTTTGTGATGCGGGAGGGCCTCGGTTTAGGGGTTAATAGGTAGTTTATGGGTGTTAGTGTACTTTATAGCAGTTTAGTTATGAGTGTTATGTTACGGCGTTGTACTATAAAACTCTTAACTACTGACTTTTAAATGCGTTAGGACTCTTGACAGGGTAGGGTGTACCGCTCACTTTTTGGCTTCCCAGGACAGAGTCGTAATACTGGTGCTATGGAAGTCCCAGAGAAAAAAGACTTTACGAAGTTTACGTAAGTCGTTTTGCGGTAAGACCAAGCAAGACTCGTAATACCAGCGGGCGTAAAAAAGCAGTGTTAGGACCTCTTAACGCTGCTTTTTTACCCTAAAGCACAACTCGTAATCTAGCCAACACTTTGGTAAAGTGAAAAAGCTGTGGCTACTCTCTTCTGTGCAACGTTCTAAGCTGTGGCTCACGACATGAGAACGAGGCTCCCAATAAAGCCTATGGAATCATTCATGTTTGCATTGCACCTAACTTGGAGCGCAAATATCGCCCTCGCAAAAGCAATATTTGTGCTACACTTGTAATTTAGCCCTTAATGTTTGCTATACAGTGATGCTGTGCAGTTTCTATTTCTATAAATATACTAAAGTCTCTAAAAAAAGGGGCTGTCCCTGCAAGTTGCAAGATGAGAGTAATAGGAAAGTTAAGTAATTGAGCTTGCAGGAAAGTAAAAGGAGTAGGGGGCGCACTTTAACAATTAAATCCTTCCGCCGATACAAATCAGATTAATCTATTTACACTGTATAGTATCTTACAATTGCCTCTATTTTCCTATGCATGTGTTTTTCTATTAGGCTAATAAGTGTTTTGCATTTTTTAAACCAATCTTGTCACCTTCTACGGGGGGGGGGGGGAATGTTTGCCAGACCTTGTGGAGAAATTTCAGATATACTCATGGAACGCCCCTGTGCGACCTTCTAGCACAGATGGGAAATCTCATTTTACAATAAGGAAAAAAATACACTTTGAATTTCATATTATAAATAAGAATTTCACGTTTTTTTTTGCATGTGTACTGTACAATTTCAATATGAATTTTATTTTTTCCATAAAATTCAATTTTTTAAACACATTTTTACAGCATATTTTTATTTCAATATTTCATGTATTCATTTTATATGGTTTTCAAAAAAATGTTTGTTAGTTCATTGGTTATGTATGCATTGCTTTCACATAATTAAATGCAGTGAACAACCCTTTGTGAGACACACTCAAGGTAAAAACTGCATTTAGAGAATTAAGACAGGTGTTTAATTGTACTGGGAAGGTTTGTTATAGAGTATCACAGGCCCAGAAAGCTTTAGAGAATCAGGTCCACAGTTTCAAGGTTAAAATGAGACGATACACAATAATTAGTACTAACATTCGGCTAGATTATGAGTTGTGCGTTAATGTAAAAAAGCAGCGTTAACAGGTCCTAACGCTGCTTTTTTATGCCCGCTGGTATTACGAGTCTTGCAGATATAGGTGTACCGCACACTTTTTTGGCCTTACCGCAAACCTTCTTACGTAAATTTCGTAAAGCCTTTTTTCTATGGGACTTCCATAGCTCTGGTATTACGAGTTTGTCCTGGGATGCCAAAAAGTGAGCGGTACAGCCTATACCGACTAACGCATTTTAAAGTCAGTAGTTATGAGTTTTACGCTACAAAACCGTAGCATAAAACTCATAACTAAAGTGCTAAAAAGTACACTAACACCTATAAACTACCGATTAACCCCTAAACCGCAAACACTAAAATAAAAATATTAACCCCTAATCTGCAGCTCCGGACATTGCCACCACCATAATAAACATATTAACCCCTAAACTGCCGAACTCCCGCTTCGCAAACATTAGTTAAATATTATTAACCCCTAATCTGCCGCCCCTAACATCGCCGCCACCTACATTATACTTATTAACCCCTAATCTGCCGTCCCCAACATCGCCACCACTATTATAAATTTATTAACCCTTTAAACATAAGTCTAACCCTAGAATAGTTACTAAATAGTTATTAACTATTTAATAACTTCCTAGCTAAAATAAATACAAATTTACCTGTAAAATAAAACCTAACCTAAGTTACACTAACACCTAACACTACACTACACTACATTTAAATAACTTACCTAAATTAAATACAATTACATAAATTAAATACAATTAGCTAAATTACAAAAAAACAAACACTAAATTACAAGATACTTAAACTAATTACACCTAATCTAAGAGCCCTATCAAAATACCCCCCCCCCCCAAAAAAAATAAAAAAAAACCCTAGCCTAAACTAAAACCTGAAAAGGGCATTTGTATGGGCATTGCCCTCAAAAGGGCATTTAGCTCTATTGCTGCCCAAAGCCCTAACCTAAAAATAAAACCCACCCAATACACCCTTAAAAAATCCTAACACTAACCCCTGAAGGTTTCACTTACTGGGAGAAGTCTTCATCCAAGCGGCAAGATGTCCTCAACGAAGCTGGCAGAAGTGGTCCTCCAGTCTTCATCCAGACAGCATCTTCTATCTTCATCCTTCCAACGCGGAGTGGCTCCATCTTCAAGACATCCGGCGCGGAGCATCCTCTTCAATCGACGGCTTCTTCAGAATGAATGTTTCTTTAGTGAAGTCATCCAAGATGGCGTCCCTTAGATTCCGATTGGCTGATAAAATTCCATCAGCCAATTGGAATTAAGGTAGAAAAAATCCTATTGTTCCAATCAGCCAATAGAATGCGAGCTCAATCCTATTGGCTGGTGTTAATAAAATCATGTTTTTGCAGGAGATCACATAGTTACGGCTTTCAAAGTAAACTATTGCTAATCAATCTTTTAGGTTGTTAGGATGGACAGACTGTGCAATCTTTTTCTATCACTAGATGGCTGTTTTGCAAGTTTCATAAGAATTATTTTAAACAAGATTTATTTTGTATTGTTTGTTATATCCCAAACTTTTTGCAATGCAATACAGAGTCCTCCTGACTACAGACCCAGGACAAACAGGATTAATTTAGAGACCATCCTGGAGTCATTTGGTGATCATCAAACTACTTTAGAAGTCATATGCACATCATTAGATATCATCAGGCTTGTAAAGTCGTTAGCTAAAGTAAAACATTTGCGGTGATAACTCTAAAATCAAAAGCCGATTACCTTACTGATAACTTCACAATCATGAACAGCCAGTAAATGACTCTAGAGTCATCTAATTTAAATATTTTGGCCTGTGGGCATACTTCAGGATGGCTTCTAATGACTAGTCTGGAGTCATTGATTACTTTAGAATGACTCCAGAAAGATCATCCTTTTTAACTACGGAGTGCCAGAACAGCACAGATCAGACAACATGCCTGACCACTGTTTAGTTAGTCTGTTGAGTTTTTAGCAGTCATGAACTTTTTTCAGTTCCATGTCCTTATTTCCCATTAATTTTTAAACCCTATTTACCCATTTATAGAAAACCCAAGACTTGATACCTTTTTCTTGAACACAGTAGTGCAAAAAAAAAAAGACATTCTCTACCCATTAAGAGCAGATTATTTTTATATTAAAATGTCCCTTTAATTAGAAGAAAATGGAATGATAAAGATAACCAGGGGCATAAATAAATGCTACTGGGCCCCAGGGCAAAGACTGAGGTCAATAGAACCCTTTCTGACTATATGCAATTAGCAGAAGCTGAGATGACAGCCACATAGGAGAAAGAGGAGCTTCTTCACTTTGAATGTGAGTCATCCTCCCCCCTTGGTTAGCCTCTGCCAGAGGATATACATAATCTTTCTGTAGTACAGCAGCACCATCTTGGAAACCCTACCATCATATTGCAAATGTAAATTATTTCCTGAAACTGTGAGCTTGATTAGGAGGGGGAATACAAAGGGGGGGGGGGGTACATGAAAATGGTAAGTGATGCCACTACTGATTGCAAAATCCTTATGGACCCCTTTGAGGTGTGGGCCCAGTGTCAATTGAGACCTCAGAAACCTCTATAGTTATGCCCCTGAAGACATTGCAATAATACTTAATATGTATTTTAAATAAGCAGTAGATTTTTGTCTGATAAATATCAAGGCTTCATTTCATGACCCTGGCCCCTAAATCATGTGATAGCCATCAGCCAATTACAGACTCATATATGTATATACTGTGATCTCTTGCACATGCTAAGCACAAGCTGGTAATGAACGTATAAAAAGAGTAAAGTTGAAAGTTAATTTTTAAATTTCATTCTCTGTCATGAAATTGAATTTTTACTTTAATGTCCCTTTCATCTTTCTTTTAATATTTTGTTGGTGCCACATGCATGTACATAGGTACTGATTGGTAATGCATGCTCTGTGCACAATCCAAGAGCTTTAGTGAATCTACACAATTGTTTGTTCTCCCTCAATCTCTCTGGCCCCGATATTTAAAACATTGTCAGACCAATGAGAAATTGCGTTATTGGGTTTGCCAGGCTCGCAGTCCGTCGGTCTGGCTATATATATTAAAAAAAGTGTTCCGAACCTAAAGTTTACATAAATAATCTAACACTATTCTATACAATACATATACATTAAACAATGTATATACATGTATCATATACCCTTAATACCCCAGCTCCTATAGGTGAAAACCTGAAATGATTAATTCACTATAGTATTGTAAGAACAGGGGTTGAGTTTCTGTAGACACGTGTAAATTGTATTGTCATACAGTACTGTGTAAAGGGATCATTTACATTACACCTTCGATGTAGGTGGTGATGCTACTTTGAATATATTGCCAATATTTGTGTGCAACCACCAATCAGCAGCTAGCTCCAAGTAATACATCACTGCTCCTGAACCTACCAAGGTGTGCTTTTCAACTAAGGATACCAAGAGAATGAAGCAAATTAGATAATAGAAATAAATTGGAAAGTTGTTTAAAATCACATTTTCTTTCAGAATCATGAAAGAAACATTTGGGGTTTCATGTCCCTTTAATAATAGCACAGATGTTACTTTTTTCATATATTCAGTATAAACTCTGTTACATAGTTTATGGCCTAGATTCACTTAAACCTGATCATGATTATCTTACTGAAAACAACTTGCCGCAATGTTGTAACTCGAAAATTGTGAAATGTTTAAAAAAAATGACATGCTCTTGTCACATTCACAAGTTGTGAGTTCCACTTCGTTATAATTAATGAAGTTGTATCTAACTCATAAAAGTTCACTTCTTGGCACATAGATCAAATTCCACTGAAATCATAAAAATCCCCTCATAACCTTAAAAAGGAACAATTAAAACAGGAAAAAAACAAACCCTCTATAACACAATCCACACTAACATGAGCACTAAAGAAAGCTTTGAAAAAGTGAAGAAAAAAAAAAAGAACTTGAAAAACAAGGCAACCTTTTCAGCTTTGAAACAGTGAGACATGACCATGAGGCGGGCATATCATCTTTATAAATTCTGCATTCTTGGCTGAAGTTTAGGTGAAAAATCATAATCACACCCCCGGAACACCATGGAACGCCTACGGTCAACCCCTCACTCCGTGAGGTTTCTGAGATGCCTACAATGAGGGAAAAACTGATTTGATCCCCTGCTAATTTTGTATGCTTGCCCACTGACAAAGAAACGATTTATAATTTAAAAAAGCTTATTTGAACAGTGAGAGATAGAATAACAACAAAAACAAAATGTATGCTTCCCTGATAAATTTCTTTCTTTCTTGACATGGTGAGTCCACGGATCAACTAATTAATATTGGGAATATCACTCCTGCCCAGCAGGAGGTGGCAAAGAGCACCACAGCAAAGCTGTTAAATATCACCTCCCTTCCCTCCAACCCCAATCATTCGAGAGAAAGGTGCAGAGGTGTCTGAAGTTTATAACAAACAAAAAAAATCTGTCCTTAAGAAAACAGGGCGGGCCGTGTCAAGAAAGAAATACATTTATCAGGTAAGCATAAATTTTGTTTTGTTTGTAATGACACAGTGAGTCCACGATCATCTAATTACTATTGGGAATCAATACCCAAGCTAGAGTACACAGATGATAAGGGAGGGACAAAACAGGGAACCTAAATGGAAGGCACTACTGCTTGAAGAACCTTTCTCCCAAAAGAAGCCTCAGCCGAGGCAAAGGTATCAAATTTATAGAATTTTTAAAAAGTGTGAAGAGAGGATCAAGTTGCAGCCTTGCAAATCTGTTCCACAGAAGCTTCATTTTTAAATGTCCAGAAAGAGGAAACAGCCCTTGTAGAATGAGCCGTAACTCTCTCAGGAGGCTGCTGTCCAGCAGTCTCATAGGCAAAGCAAATGATACTCTTCAGCCACAAAGAAAGAGAGGTAGCCGTAGCTTTCTGCCCCTATCGATTCCCAGAGAAAACCACAAACAGAGCAGAAGGCTGCGGAAAATCCTTAGTCGTCTGTAAATAGAATTTCAATGCACGCACCACGTCCAGATTGTGCTGCAGACATTCCTTCTAAGAAGAAAGATTAGACCACAAGGAAGAAACAACAATCTCCTGATTAATGTTTCAATCTGAAACCACTTTAGGGAGAAACCCTAACTTAGTACGCAAAACTACCTTATCCGAATGAAAAATAAGGTAAGGAGATTCAAACTGTAATGCCGAGAGCTCTGAAACTCTACGAGCAGAAGAAATAGCAACAAGAAACAAAATTTTCCAAGATAACAACTTAATATCTAAGGAATGCATAGGCTCAAACGGAGCCTGTTGAAGAACCTTAAGAACCAAGTTAAGACTCCAAGGAGGAGTAACCGGCTTAAACACAGGCCTGATCCTGACCAAGGCCTGGCAAAACTATTGAACATCTGGGACGTCTGCCAGACGTTTATGTAGCAAAATAGACAAGGCAGAACTTGGCCGATAAACCCTTCTCCAAACCTTCAGGGAGAAAGGACAGAATCTAGGAATCCGGACTCTACTCCAAGAGTAGCCTCTGGATTCACACCAATACGGATATTTATGCCATATCTTATGGTAAATCTTTCTAGTCACAGGCTTACAAGACTGAATCATGGTCTCAATGACCGATTCTGAAAATCCACGCTTGGACAAAATTAAGCGTTCAATCTCCAAGCAGTCAGCTTCAGAGAAACTAGATTTGGATGAAGGAAGGGCCCTTGAAGTAGAAGGTCCTTTCTCAATGGAAGTCTTCAAGGTGAAAGAGATGATGTCCACCAGATCTGCATACCAAATCCTGTGAGGCCACACCGGTGCAATGAGGATCACTGACGCCCTCTTCTGCTTGATCTGAGCAATGACCCGAGGTAGAAGTGTGAACGGGCAAAATACGTATGCGAGACTGAAATTCCAAGGTACCGCCAGAGCGTCTATCAGTACAGCCTGAGGGTTCCTTGAACTTGACCCATACCTCGGGAGCTTGGCATTCTGCTGAGATGCCATGAGATCCAATTCCTGCTGTCCCCATTTGAGAATCAGTCTGGAAAACACTTCCGGATGGAGTTCCCACTCCCCTGGGTGAAAGGTCTGTCTGCTCAGAAAATCTGCCTCCCAGTTGTCCACTCCTGAGATGTGGATTGCTGACAAACAGCAGTTGTGGGTCTCCGCCCACTGATTTGTCTTGGCTACCTCTGTCATGGCCAAGGAACTCCGAGTTCCTCGCTGATGGTTGATGTAAGCCACTGAAGTTATGTTGTCCGACTGGAACCTGATGAACCGAGCCGAGGCTAACTGTGGCCAGGCCAGAAGAGCATTGACGATTGCTCTCAGCTCCAAAATGTTTATGGGTAGAACAGACTCCAACTGAGCCCATGTCCCCTGAGCCTTTAGAGAGCCCCAGACTACCCCCCATCCCAGAAGGCTGGCATCCCTTGTCACAATCACCCAGGTGGGTCTGCAGAAGCAAGTTCCCTGGGATAGATGATCCTGCAACAACCACCAAAGAATAGAATCCTTTGTCTCCTGTTCCAGATGCAATCATGGAGACAGGTCCGCATAATCTCTGTTCCACTGCCTGAGCATGTATAACTGCAGAGGTCTGAGGTGGAAACATGCAAACGGAATGATGTCCAAAGCCGCTACCATCAGACTATTACTTCCATACATTGATCCACTGATGGCCGAGGAGAGGACTGAAGCGCTAGACAAGAATCGAAAATATTTAATTACCTGACTTCTGTCAGAAATATCTTCATTGATAAGGAATCTATTATGGTTCCCAAGAAAACTACAATTGTAGTTGGAACCAAGGAACTCTTTTCCAAATTCACCTTCCATCCGTGAGATTGCAGGAAGGATAACAATCCTGTTGAAAGGATGGTGTCTGAACCAGAATGTTGTCCAGATACGCGTATCGTCCAGATATGCCAACAGTGACCCCAGAACCTTTGAAAAAATTTTGGGAGCTGTGGCAAGGCCAAATGGAAGAGCCACAAACTGGAAGTTTGGAAAGAATAGTTTCCATTTTGAAGGACGGTACTCTGAGGAACTTGTTTAGGCTCTTGATATCTAGAATTAGTCTGAATGTTCCCTCTTTTTTGGGAACCACAAACAGATTGGAGTAAAATCCCAGACCCTGCTCCTGTCTTGGAACAGGAACTATTACTCCTAGGTCAGAAAGGTCTTGAACACAGTGTAAGAACGTCTCTCTTTTGTCTGGTCTATAGATAATCTTGAGAGTAGAAACCTGCTCCTGGGAGGAAAGGTCTTGAACTCTAGTTTATATCCTTGGGACATGATGTCCACTGCCAAGGGATCCTGAACATCCCAAACCCAAGCCTGAGCAAAGAAAGAAAGTCTGCCCCTCACAAGATCCCGTCCCAGATCGGGGGCAGAACCTTCATGCTGTTTTTGAGTCAATAGCAGGTTTCTTGGATTGTTTTCCCTTGTTCCAAGACTGGTTAGGCCTCCAGGAAGGCTTAGACTGTTCCTGCTTGGAAGAAGGAGAGGAAGGCTTATTCTTGAAGTTTTGAAAATCTTATTCTTCTTGTAATGAGGGAGGAAATTACCCTTTCCTCCCCTAATGTCAGAAATTATTTCTGTCAATCCCCTTGTAGGGAATAGCCAAAAGCTTAGACTTAGATGACACATCCGCAGATCAAGGCTTTAACCATAAGGCTCTGCAGGCCAGTAAAGCAAAACTGGAAATCCGTAATAAAGGAATTGGCCAACTTAAGGGCCTTGATCCTATCCTGGATCTCTTCAAGGGGAGTGTCTGTCTGAATAGAATCAGACAACACATCAAACCAGTATGCCGCCACACTAGTGACGGTAGCAATACACACCGCAGGTTGCCATTTTAAACCCTGGTGTACATACATCTTCTTGAGTAACCCCTCTATTTTTTTGTCCATAGGATCTTTAAAAGTACAACTATCTTCTATGGGATAGTGTGGAAATTGCCCCCTACACCTTGGGTACTGTCTGCCAAGACTCCCTGATAGAATCTGCTATAGGAAATATCTTCTTAAATATAGGTGATACCCGGTCTCTCCCATTCCTTAGCAATAATCTCTGTAGCTCGATAAGGTACAGGAAAAACCTCCACCAAGGAAGGTACATCAAAATATTTGTTTAGTTTATTGGATTTCTTAGGATTGACTACGACAGTGGAGTCGGAGTCGTCCAGGGTAGCCAAAACCTCCTTAAGCAACAGACGGAGGTGTTCTAGCTTAAACCTGAAGGATACAACTTCAGTATCAGCAGAAGGAATTACACTGTCTGAGATTTCACCCTCAGATGCTACCGAAGTATCCTCCTCCTCAGGCTTCTGGGAGGGGGCATTCGAAATAGCAACGACTGTATCAGCAACCTCACTTACTAATTGTTTACATTTCCTCTTGTGCTTTCCCTGCAGCATGGGAAAAGCAGACAATGCATCAGAAACTGCAGAGGACATGAGGGAAGCAATGTCTTGCAATGTAACTCCAGGTGGAGTAAGAGAGGAAGTGCAGGACACTGGAAGAGTGGCCGATAAATTTTAGGACATATGAGGAGAAAGCTGCAGCGGCATATCTTGAACATTGTCAGAAGACTTCTGAACAGTATCCGCCCTAGACAATGTTGGCTCAGAAAAAAGTCTATCCCTGTAATGTAAAGTTCTCTCAACACATGAGGAACAGAAAGGGATTGGTGGTTCTACATTAGCATTAAAACTTAAAGAACATGTAACATCTTGCAGGGCCTCTTGGTCCATATTTATTCACCAACAAACTGAATAAATAGATAAATAAGATTTTATTAAGAAAATAGCCCACAAAAAAAAGTTATTGTTCCTTTACATTTTTAAAAATAAACTACTTTATTTTTCTGCAAAAAATAAATTCTCTGGACACCTCTACACCTCAGCTTAACTTTTCTGAGGTGCTTACCTCCTGACTGACACCTGAGTGTATACTCTGTTAGACGATCCAGACTCAACCTCTTTATTTCTGTCAATTGAAGTCCGTTATACCGCAACACGGCCAAAAACCGTCATGAAGCTTTCTTTGCTACGGAACACAGGAAGTGTATGGAGGAAAAGTGCGCAACAAAATTTGCCGCTTCCGTTAACTCCGCCCTTTGTGGGCGTTACGAGTGGACGTTACAAGTAAAAACGTCAGCCAAATGTATAGTAATGCTGTTGTATCATTACTAAAGTAAAAATCACCACCTGAGCCTGCTCTCCTGTCCCCAGTGCCTGTTATTACTGCCCGTAATAAAAGATCTTCCAAGTCATAGGAGAACTTTTCTTTGTTCCAGTAGTTGTTTAAAATGCAAAGACTGAAAAATCTTAGTCAGGCTTTAGAAGTTAGGGCAGCATTAGTATATGGGATACGCAGTGACGATTGCTCTAAAGCCACCACTGCTCTACTGAAGAGACTGATATGGACTACGGATACACCCTAGGACAAAGCAGCACAATCTTGCACTACTTAAAAATAATAAAATCTTGCTTGAAGTATCTTCATTCCAACATCTAACTTTACCACTTCCTTGCTCTAACGTAGGCAAAGAGAATGACTGGGGTTGGAGGGAAGGGAGGTGATATTTAACAGCTTTGCTGTGGTGCTCTTTGCCACCTCCTGCTGGGCAGGAGTGATATTCCCAAAAATAATTAGATGATCCGTGGACTCACCGTGTCATTAGAAAGAAAATTTCAGAAAAACGCATTTTAAAAAAGTTATAAATTGATTTGCATTTTAATGAGTGAAATAAGTATATTACCCCTTTGCAAAGCATTACTTAGTACTTGGTGGCAAAACCCTTGTTGGCAATCACAGAGGTCAAACATTTCTTGTAGTTGGCCACCAGGTTTGTACTCATCTCAGGAGGAATTTTTTCCCACTCCTTTTTGCAGATCCTCTCCAAGTTATTAAGGTTTTGAGGCTGACGTTTGGCAACTCGAACTTTCAGCTCCCTCCCCAGATTTTCTATGGGATTAAGGTCTGGAAACTGGCTAGGCCACTCCAGAACCTTAATGTGCTTCTTCTTGAGCCACTACTTTGTTGCCTTGGGTGTGTGTTTGTCATTGTCATGCTGGAATACCCATCCACAACCCATTTTCAATGCCCTGGCTGAGGGAAGGAGGTTCTCACCCAAGATTTGGCGGTACATGGCCCCGTTCATCGTCCCTTTGATGCGGTAAAGTTGTCCTGTCCCCATAGAGAAAAAAAATACCCCCGAAGCATAATGTTTCCACCTCCATGTTTGACGGTGGGGATGGTGTTCTTGGAGTCATAGGCAACATTTCTCCTCCTCCAAACACGGCGAGTTGAGTTGATACCAAAGAGCTCGATTTACCTAGTTCTCCTTTGAATCATTCAGATGTTCATTGGAAAGCTTCAGACGGGCCTGTACATGTGCTTTCTTGAACAGTGGGACCTTGCGGGCACTGCAGGATTTCAGTCCTTCACGGCGCAGTGTGTTACCAATTGTTTTCTTGGTAACTATGGTCCCAGCTGCCTTGAGATAATTGACATGATCCTCCCATGTAGTTCTGGGCTGATTCCACACCGTTCTCATGATCACTGAAACTCAACAAGGTGAGATCTTGCATGGAGTCCCAGACCAAGGGAGATTGACAGTTATTTTACGTTTCTTCCATTTGCAAATAATCGCACCAACTAATGTCACCTTCTCACCAAGCTGCTTGTATCCCATTCCAGCCTTGTGTAGGTCTACAATCTTGTCCCTGACATCCTTGGACAGCTCTTTGGTCTTGGCCATGATGGAGAGTTTGAAATCTGATTGATTGCTTCTGTGGACAGGTGTCTTTTATACAGATAACAAGCTGAGATTAGGAGCACTTTTAGCTTGTTACCTGTATAAAAGACACCTGAGAGCCAGAAATCTTGCTGATTGATAGGGGATCAAATATTTATTTCACTCATTTAAATGCAAATCAATTTATAACTTTTTTGAATGCCTTTTTCTGGATTTTTGTTGTTGTTATTCTATCTCTCACTGTTCAAATAAACCTACCATTAAAATTATGGACTGATCATTTCTTCAGCATACAAAATCAGCAGGGGATCAAATCATTTTTTCCCTCACTGTATAACAAAACAGAAATTTCAATATTATATACATTTCCAAAGATTTACCTTTAACATGTTTTAAGTTTTTACAGTTGGAATTTTTTAAACCACTTATTAATAGACCCTCGTTTAATTTGTGAGATTTCATGTGTATTAGACACTTAACAGAACTATAAATGTTAATGTCAGGAACAACCACTAACAACACATTCTGAAAAATTGCTGAAGCGAGGAGCAATTCATTTTGAACTTGATCTCGCCTATACAATGAGACCCTTCAGTAACATCACTAGCTTCTATGGGGCATATTTAGCAAGCTCCGAATGGAGCTTGATGCCCCGTGTTTCTGGCGAGCCTGCAGGCTCACCAGAAACAGCAGTTATGAAGCAGCGGTCACAAAGATCGCTGCTCCATAACCTGTCCGCCTGCTCTGAGGAGGCGGATAGACATCACCGGAAATCAATCCGATCGAGTACGATCGGGTTGATTGACACCCCCCTGCTGGCGGCCTATTGGCCGCGAGTCTGCAGGGGGCGGCGTTGCACCAGCAGCTCTTGTGAGCTGCTGGTGCAATGCTGAAAAAACGGCGAGCGTACGGACCCGATCCGCACTGTCGGATCAGGTCCGACAGACCTTGATAAATTGGGGCTATGAATGAAGCCCAATATTGAGGCCTTAGGATAGTTTCTAAGAAAAGTACTAAGGTTTTCTTAGGGGTGCCATGTACCCCTTGCAGCAGCCGACCCCAGCAGAAACCTCTAAAAGTGCAAATGTTTCTTCCAGATTATGTTCCTCTTTCATAATAAAATGTGCAATGTGCAAAAACACAAAGTCATATCTGGGGGGGAGGCGCACAAACCATGAAAAAAATAAAAAAATATATAAAATTAAATAAGATAAGATATAAGTAAAATAAGCAATTTAAAACATGGATAATTATTGCCCAACTAATCATTAAAAACACTTAGGCAGATATTCTAAGTCAACAAAATTCTAATGCTGACTTGGCTTTTTAACCCCTTCAAGCTGGGCGGAAGTGTTTAACATCGGAACGAAGATCCAAGGCTAGGATCGGATCATGGGGTACTGCCTATAATGCTAGGCACACCCCCAGTCCAGTTTCCTTTTTAATAAAAAAAGGAGGGAGCAGAGTGCCAATAAAATGTAGGGCGTTCCATGCTGTGGAAAAAATCCTAACAGTGTTAAGCGGTTATAGTAAATATAATACCATGACTATGATCACATAATAAAAGCATACAACAGAGAATGGGGCTGAAAGAGCTACAAAATATAAATAAAATACTATTGAATAATGTTCATCTGTCTATTTGGAAGCAGAAATTTACTATAGTATTAGAAAACAGACAATCCGAGTAACATGATGTATAGACCAAAATAGAAAATCCAGAAAATAAAGGTAAACATCTTAAGACAAATAAACCCAATAGATGCAACTTCATCAAAATAAAATAATTTATAAAAAGGGGCTAGTATCATCACAAAATTAAAAAAAAATATTATTTTCATATTGCAAAGAAAATGTAATCTATTGGTTCATTTATACCAATAAACAAGTAAAAATATTGCATAATAATGCTTCACAATTCTATGGGAACACAAGTGTTAATATAATACAAAGAGTTATGTGTATATGTTATGCATATACTCAGTGTTAAAAAATAAATAAAATTATGAAGAGGAAAAAGAAGTAAAAAAACTACACTATAATGTGAATGATCAAATTTTTCAAAATAACATCATACAAATATATATATATATTTTAAAAAAACCTTGTAAACTATCGGCTAGATTTAGAGTTTGGCGTTAGCCGTCAAAAGCAGCGTTAAGGGGTCCTAACGCTGCTTTTTACTGCTCGCTGGTATTTAGAGTCAGCCAGGAAAGGATCTATCGTTCACTTTCTTTCCGCGACTCCAGGCTACCCCAGATCCCCTTACGTCAATTGCGTATCCTATCTTTTCAATGGGATTTGCCTAACGCTGGTATTTGGAATCTTGGAACAAGTGAGCGGTAGAGCCTCTACCGACAAGACTACTACCGCCAAAATAAGTCAGTAGTTAAGAGCTTTATGGGCTAACGCCGGAACATTAAGCTCTTAACTACTGTGCTACAAAGTACACTAACACCCATAAACTACCTATGAAAGCCTAAACCGAGCCCCCCCCCCCACATCGCAAACCCTATAATAAAACATTTTAACCACTAATCTGCTGACCGGACACCGCCGCCACCTACATTATAGCTATGAACCCCTAATCTGCTGCCCCTAACATCGCCGACACCTATATTATATTTTTAACCCCTAATCTGCCTCCCCCAATGTCGCCGCTACCTAACTACACTTATTAACCCCTAATCTGCTGACCGGACCTCGCCGCCACTATAATAAATGTATTAACCCTTAAACCGCCGCACTCCCGCCTCACAAACACTATAATAAATTGTATTAACCCCTAATCTGCCCTCCCTAACATTGCCACCACCTACCTACAATTATTAACCCCTAATCTCCCGCCCGCAATGTCGCCGCTACTATAATAAAGTTATTAACCCCTAAACCTAAGTCTAACCCTAACACCCCCTAACTTAAATATAATTTAAATTAAACGAAATAATATTCCTATAATTAAATAAATGAATCCTATTTAAAACTAAATACCTATAAAATAAACCCAAATATAGCTACAATATAACTAATAGTTACATTGTAGCTATTTTAGGATTTATATTTATTTTACAGGCAACTTTGTATTTCTTTTAACTAGGTACAATAGCTATTAAATAGTTAATAACTATTTAATAACTACCTAGTTAGAATAATTATAAAATTACCTGTAAAATAAATCCTAACCTAGGTTACAATTAAACCTAACACTACACTATCATTAAATTAATTAAATAAATTAACTACAATTACCTACAATTACATTTAATTAAATAAACTAAACTATAATACAAAAAAAAACAAAACACTAAATTGCAGAAAATAAAAAAGAATTACAAGAAGTTTAAACTAATTACACCTAATCTAAGCCCCCTAATAAAATAATGAAACCCCCCAAGATAAAAAAAATGCCCTACCCTATTCATTGCACCAAAGTAATCAGCTCTTTTACCTATAAAAAAAATACAACCCCTCCAACATTAAAACCCACCACCCACATACCCCTACTCTAACCCACCCAACCCCCCCTTAAAAAAACCTAACATTAACCCCCTGAAGATCTCCCTACTTTGAGCCGTCTTCACCCAGCCGAGCCGAATTCTTCATCCAATCCGGGCGATTTGGTCCTCCATCCGGGTGAATTCTTGATTCAAGCGGCAAAGAAGAGGTCCTCCATCCTGGCGATGTCTTCCTCCAAGCGGCATCTTCTATCTTCTTTCTTCCGGCTCCATCTTCAGACCGCCGACGCGGAACATCCACCTTCCCCGACGGACTAACGACAAATGACAGTTCCTTTAAGGGACGTCATCCAAGATGGCGTCCCTCGAATTACGATTGGCTGATAGGATTCCTTCAGCCAATCGGAATTAAGGTAGGAAAAATCTGATTGGCTGATTCAATCAGCCAATCAGATTGAAGTTCAATCCGATTGGCTGATCCAATCACCCAATCGGATTGAGCTTGCATTCTATTGGCTGTTCCAATCAGTTTTCTTTGAATTGAATCAGCCAATCAGATTTTTCCTACCTTAATTCCAATTGGCTGATAGAATCCTATCAGCCAATCGGAATTCGAGGGACGCCATCTTGGATGACGTCCCTTAAAGGAACCGTCATTCGTCGTTAGTCCATCGGGGAAGGTGAATGTTCCGCGTCGGCGGTCTGAAAATGGAGCCGGAAGAAAGAAGATAGAAGATGCCGCTTGGAGGAAGACATCGCCCGGATGGAGGACCTCTTCTTTGCCGCTTGGATCAAGACTTCGACCGGATGGAGGACCACATCGCCCGGATTGGATGAAGAATTCGGCTTGGCTGGGTGAAGACGGCTCAAGGTAGGGAGATCTTCAGGGGGTTAGTGTTTTTTTTAAGGGGGAATTGTGTGGGTTAGAGTAGGGGTATGTGGGTGGTGGGTTTTAATGTTGGGGGGGTTGTAATTTTTTTTTACAGGTAAAAGAGCTGATTACTTTTCTAATTTAGAATAGGTTAGGGCATTTTATTATTTTGGGGGGCTTTTTTATTTTATTAGAGGGCTTAGATTAGGTGTAATTAGTTTAAACTTCTTGTAATATTTTTTTATTTTCTGTAATTTAGTGGGGGTTTTTTAATTATAGATTAGTTTATTTAATTGTATTTTAGTTTAGCTAATTGTAGGTAATTTATTTAATTAATTTAATGATAGTGTAGTGTTAGGTGTATTTGTAACTTAGGTTAGGATTTATTTTACAGGTAATTTTGTACTTATTTTAACTAGGTAGCTATTAAATAGTTATTAACTATTTAATAGCTATTGTACCTAGTTAAAATAAATACAAAGTTGCCTACAAAATAAATATAAATCCTAAAATAGCTACAATGTAACTATTAGTTATAGTGTAGCTATCAGGGGCCTAGATTTAGAGTTCGGCGTTATCCGTAAAAACCAGCGTTAGAGGCTCCTAACGCGGGTTTCTTACGCACTCCGGTATTTAGAGTTTATTTACCGCCACTCAAAATACACCTAACGCTCACCTTTCTACCGCCACCTCAGACCCAGTAGTAAACATATACCGCAAAAAAAAACATCCACGAATCACAAAACAAATATTACACAAAGTACACTTACACTCATACAAACACAACACTATCTTTATTTTTCTTATTTTTTTTTTTTTTCATTAAAATACAAAGGATTAAAGTTGCGAGATCTCGGGTGTTTGAAAAAAATCCACACAAATCCATTTTCCCATTGACTTACATAGACACACGGGAAAAGACCCTCATATACCTACATCTAACTAATAACATTATCACAAACATACACTCATCGATGCATACAAACAATATACACCACATGACATACACAAAATATTTATTTATTACAAAAAGAACACGATTTAGCGACTTTTTCACACAAGATCATGACGTCACTCACTTTACGAGGAAAACCAGTCTTAGAAAAAAAAAAGAGAAATATTTGGAGCCTCCATTGACTTCTATTGGGAAGACGTGCTCGTGCACGCGAAACCCTCATTTCCCTAACGCACGCAAATAGCGTAGACTGAAAAACTCCAAATACCAGCGCTAGAAAATACATGATTTCATGCGTTAGACCTAGCGATGATAAATAGATCAAGAAATGACTATTTCCCTATGGTGGACTTATGGTTTTTAATATTAAATATTCACCACACCATAAATATTTTTAACACTTTTAGATTACATCAACTAAAAATCCCCATCACTAGTAACACATTATTATTTCAATAAAATTACATTTACAATTAAAATAAAATTCAATACACATTTCTGGATTCACAAACACTACACAATGGGAAACATCTCTCATTTACCTTTATTATTGCATTTCAGTTATTCAACTCATATGCTTGCAGCAACTGCATATCTACATAGGCTTAACACATAATCACTCATGGATGCACATATATTACTTTTAACATTCACTCATACATGTGCATTCAAATGATGGGGGACAAACACATTACATTCTCTACAGGAATCACAAAACACAACATATGGATTTGACTGTACTTGTAACATCATGATTCCATCACCAGAAACCATTAGGAATTACGTACAAGAAGAACATCATTACACCAGATTACAGATGTCACTTTATGGGAAGGAACAACAATGCCAGACCGCTATATAGAAGTCAGCATATGTGGGAGCCAATCACAATATATACGTACTACATGTACATAACACGTATCCCCCATCACGCAACCACAAAGCACACATTTATATTTTATTCAGCACACAATAACAATGTAGCACAATACAACAACACAATGAGGATTTCACAACTACATAGGCAGGTTAATAATATCATGACGTCATTACAAGATTCAACCATACACATCACAGATTCACCACTGTACCGCCCCTTTAGGAACTTTAACACTCAATACTACAATACAACATATACGTAAACCACACTTTTGAACAGCATTATTATGGAGATTTCAATGGGACAATTAAGAAATATTGTCAGATCGCAAATCAATTATATATACAATACTACAGATGGCAGCCGGAAGTTATTCAGTATTCGGGCAATTTTTATGGGACGCATACAATATTGTCAGATATAAAATCACTTATATATATAATACTACAAATGACAGCCGGACGTTCTTCAGTATTAGTGCGATTTGAAAGGGACGCATACAATATTGACATCTCGGCAATCACTTATATACACAATACTACAGATGATAGCCGGAAGTTATTCAGTATTAGTGCGATTTGAAAGGGACGCATACAATATTGACATCTCGGCAATCACTTATATATACAATACTACAGATGACAGCCGGAAGTTATTCAGTATTAGTGCGATTTGAAAGGGACGCATACAATATTGACATCTCGGCAATCACTTATATATACAATACTACAGATGGCAGACGGGAAGTTCGGAATTATTATTGCGATTTAAAAGGGACGCATACAATATTGACAGCTCAGCAATCACTTATATATACAATACTACAGATGGCAGACGGGAAGTTCTGAATTATTATTGCGATTTAAAAGGGACGCATACAATATTGACAGCTCAGCAATCACTTATATATACAATACTACAGATGACAGCCGGAAGTTATTCAGTATTAGTGCGATTTGAAAGGGACGCATACAATATTGACATCTCGGCAATCACTTATATATACAATACTACAGATGGCAGACGGGAAGTTCGGAATTATTATTGCGATTTAAAAGGGACGCATACAATATTGACAGCTCAGCAATCACTTATATATACAATACTACAGATGGCAGACGGGAAGTTCGGAATTATTATTGCGATTTAAAAGGGACGCATACAATATTGACAGCTCAGCAATCACTTATATATACAATACTACAGATGGCAGCCTGAAGTTATTCAGTATTAGTGCAATTTTAAAGGGACGCATACAATATTGACAGATCGACAATCACTTATATATTCAATACTACAGATGGCAGATGTTACTTTATCGTTTACAAACAATATTGCATCAACATTGATCGATCACATTCTATGCACATTATACACAACTATGCACTTTCATTCATGTTAGCCTGGACGTGTGCTTGTTACTATAAGATCGCGTTTAAGAAATATTGATTACGCATATGAACATGCACTGTATGTGTGATATTGGACACTTTCACATTGAGAATCATTGTTTGAAACTAACATTTCAGCAAACAACAAATAAACGCCCACTGTGAAAGCATTCGCGCCGCTCACATACAAACAAGTGAATACAATTAGCAATCATTACAAACTCACTACCATTGGACTAATTGTACTATAAATCCCCCAAACAACATGGCCAATGCATCACTTGTGATCCACATCAGATCAAGTGCTTACCTTGTTACGCTGTTCTGAAAGATGGATGACGATGACATGGTAGACGCTGCTGGTGGTGCTATTGGCGAACTAGCTGTTGGTCGAATCAGGCAGCCTCGGCGGCTCAGACCGAGACGAAGGGGTCGTCTGGTTCGAGGTCCTCGTGTCTACAGGGTGAGACCCACCTTGGAAAACATGAGTGACTTTGAGGTTTTTGATAAGTATCGGCTCGATCGCGAACAGCTCATTGGCCTTTACGAGCTTCTTAAACCTCATTTGGAGCCACGTATACAAATAAGGACTGCTGTTCCCCCCATGAGTAAGATGCTAAGCTGTCTATACGTCCTGGCCTCAGGGAGTTTTCAATCCGGAGAACTGTACATGCATGGCCTGGCTCAAGGTACATTCTCTGGGGTGTTTGATAACTTTCTGAACGCCATGGTACGTATCAGTAAGCAATACATAGGATTCCCACAGAATGATGGTGATTGGAGGCGCCTGAAGCGGGAATTCTTTGATATTGCTCAATTGCCCAATGTCTTGGGAGCCATTGATTGTACCCACATTGCGCTGCGTGCTCCAATTGATGACTTGCCCTTCAGAAATCGCAAACATTTTCATAGCCTCAACGTGCAGTATGTTTGTGACGCACGGATGAGGATTATGCATGTGTATGCGAATTTTGGAGGGGCTTGTCATGATGCCCGCATCCTCTCTCTGTCGTCCCTGTGGAGACAGTTTGAGGAAAGACAAATGCCCCCTGGTTATCTCGTTGGTGAGTATTTGTGCTCAACATGGTTAATTATTTTGACAATTGCCCCTGTATTTTTTAACTGTTAGCGTCATGTTCAGCTATAGGATTAAATTTAACCATTTGTTATTTACCGACGCTAATGTCTAGTTTTATTGAAAAGCAGATATGTAGCATGTCTTACCTTAAGTGTTCAGATAGAGAATGCAATGTAACCATGTAGTTAGCATTTTACACAAGGTTTGGTTTAGGAGAAATACGCATATGTAGCATGTCTTAGATGAAATGGCAAGATATTAGCTCATGCAATTTAACCCTGTCATTGTCTTTTTCCGCTAATGTCTAGTTTTATTGAAATTCAGATATGTAGCATGTCTTACCTTAAGTGTTCAGATAGAGAATGCAATGTAACCATGTAGTTAGCATTTTACACAAGGTTTGGTTTAGGAGAAATACGCATATGTAGCATGTCTTAGATGAAATGGCAAGATATTATCTCATGCAATTTAACCCTGTCATTGTCTTTTTCCGCTAATGTCTAGTTTTATTGAAATGCAGATATGTAGCATGTCTTACCTTAAGTGTTCAGATAGAGAATGCAATGTAACCATGTAGTTAGCATTTTACACAAGGTTTGGTTTAGGAGAAATACGCATATGTAGCATGTCTTAGATGAAATGGCAAGATATTAGCTCATGCAATTTAACCCTGTCATTGTCTTTTTCCGCTAATGTCTAGTTTTATTGAAATGCAGATATATAGCATGTCTTACCTTAAGTGTTCAGATAGAGAATGCAATGTAACCATGTAGTTAGCATTTTACACAAGGTTTGGTTTAGGAGAAATACGCATATGTAGCATGTCTTAGATGAAATGGCAAGATATTAGCTCATGCTATTTAACCCTGTCATTGTCTTTTTCCGCTAATGTCTAGTTTTATTGAAATGCAGATATGTAGCATGTCTTACCTTAAGTGTTCAGATAGAGAATGCAATGTAACCATGTAGTTAGCATTTTACACAAGGTTTGGTTTAGGAGAAATACGCATATGTAGCATGTCTTAGATGAAAAGGCAAGATATTAGCTCATGCTATTTAACCCTGTCATTGTCTATTTCTGGTAATGTCTATTTTTATTGAAATGCAGATATGTAGCATGTCTTACCTTAAGTGTTCAGATAGAGAATGCAATGTAACCATGTAGTTAGCATTTTACACAAGGTTTGGTTTAGGAGAAATACGCATATGTAGCATGTCTTAGATGAAATGCCAAGATACAGATTTATATATAAATTTATTTTTATTTTTTTATCTTTCTGACAACTTTTAATATGGATTATGGTTTTTAACAAATATATTTATACAACAATATACTAGTTTAAGTATTCTGTTTGAATTATGTTCTGTTCTAAATTTATAGGTGATTCTGGGTACATGAGCCGGCCTTGGCTCATTACCCCCTTGCGTAGCCCAACTGATGTGTCTGAGGAGCGCTACAATAGGGCTCATAAGAGAACCAGGGCGGTGGTTGAAAGGATGTTCGGGCTCCTGAAGATGAGATTCAGGTGCCTGGACCGTTCTGGAGGAGCACTCCAGTACAACCCAAAGAAGGTGGCTAAGATCGTTGTAGCCTGTAGCGTCCTGCATAATATTGCACAGCGGGCTGGGATGCTGCAGGCCGTCCCGGTGGACAGAGACCTCCTCAGAGATGAGGAGGATGATCCTGTTCTAGAGGGGGAATTCCAGGACGAGGGACTTGATGTCAGAGCAGACGTCATCAACCGCCACTTTAGACGGTAAATAATAGAAGTTACACTGGAGTATTTTCAATAGATGTGAACTCTAGGGAAATGACAAGTAGAGAATTGTGCAAACATGTTAGTATTGATCAAATGTTAGAATAATCTTTATTTCTCATAATATAGGTGATGCTCTGGGCATTGGGTCCTATAGCGAGTCTTTGCCACCTGGTTTTTAAAGAGGACATCAGATGGTAAGTAGAAATGTATGGACTGTTGCTGGCATGATTTGTACACAAATACATCATATGGCATACATTTTAAAAAATATAACTTTGTTTACACATTACTTAAAATGTACATAATCAGAAAGGGATACTCTAGAATGACTATGGTTCAATGTCACACAGAGGTTTGTTCTGCTCAATATGACTCATCTTCACACTTGATAGAAAATAACACAGGTTCATACACAGGCTTAGTAAGCTAGTGATAGATATTTATTATGAAATGGGGGGTGGGAGAGGGGTACAGAACTGATTCACACACTTGTATGAAATCTTTATATATAATTTCTTACATTAGGGAGATGACTTAATCTAAAGACTGAAAGGGAACAATTTGAAGCCTGACAGTGAAGATTTCCAAGACTGACAGTGGGGAAAAAGCCAAGATTGAAATTGAAGTATACCAATGGGATCATGTCTGGCATTATATTTCAATTCTGCTGACCTTGAAAACCATACAAATACATGTTCACATGGTAAGTGCAAACTATTTGATAGAATAAGGCTGTGGAGACATCCTATTGGAGACACTTAGATGATTTTCTATTTTGTAGATGGTATTTCCCAGTCCTCTATTTAATGAACTGATGAATAATACACCTATTGAAGATCAACTGTTTACCCCTGAATTGACTTTCAAAGACCATGCATTGTCCAGGTTGGTGTACCAATGCATGCTAGTGAAGACTGTAGAATATTAGTAGCTTACATACATTAGTCATATTTAGTTCTTAATTAGATATTTAGGGATCACAATCAGACACTTAGATGATTGTACTTTTTTAGATGTGATTTCCCAGTCCTCTATTTAATGAACTGATGAATAAGACACCTATTGAAGATCAACTGTTTACCCCTGAATTGACTTTCAAAGACCATGCATTGTCCAGGTTGGTGTACCAATGCATGCTAGTGAAGACTGTAGAATATTAGTAGCTTACATACATTAGTCATATTTAGTTCTTAATTAGATATTTAGGGATCACAATCAGACACTTAGATGATTGTACTTTTTTAGATGTGATTTCCCAGTCCTCTATTTAATGAACTGATGAATAAGACACCTATTGAAGATCAACTGTTTACCCCTGAATTGACTTTCAAAGACCATGCATTGTCCAGGTTGGTGTACCAATGCATGCTAGTGAAGACTGTAGAATATTAGTAGCTTACATACATTAGTCATATTTAGTTCTTAATTAGATATTTAGGGATCACAATCAGACACTTAGATGATTGTACTTTTTTAGATGTGATTTCCCAGTCCTCTATTTAATGAACTGATGAATAAGACACCTATTGAAGATCAACTGTTTACCCCTGAATTGACTTTCAAAGACCATGCATTGTCCAGGTTGGTGTACCAATGCATGCTAGTGAAGACTGTAGAATATTAGTAGCTTACATACATTAGTCATATTTAGTTCTTAATTAGATATTTAGGGATCACAATCAGACACTTAGATGATTGTACTTTTTTAGATGGTATTTCCCAGTCCTCTATTTAATGAACTGATGAATAAGACACCTATTGAAGATCAACTGTTTACCCCTGAATTGACTTTCAAAGACCATGCATTGTCCAGGTTGGTGTACCAATGCATGCTAGTGAAGACTGTAGAATATTAGTAGCTTACATACATTAGTCATATTTAGTTCTTAATTAGATATTTAGGGATCACAATCAGACACTTAGATGATTGTACTTTTTTAGATGGTATTTCCCAGTCCTCTATTTAATGAACTGATGAATAAGACACCTATTGAAGATCAACTGTTTACCCCTGAATTGACTTTCAAAGACCATGCATTGTCCAGGTTGGTGTACCAATGCATGCTAGTGAAGACTGTAGAATATTAGTAGGTTACATACATTAGTCATATTTAGTTCTTAATTAGATATTTAGGGATCACAATCAGACACTTAGATGATTGTACTTTTTTAGATGTGATTTCCCAGTCCTCTATTTAATGAACTGATGAATAAGACACCTATTGAAGATCAACTGTTTACCCCTGAATTGACTTTCAAAGACCATGCATTGTCCAGGTTGGTGTACCAATGCATGCTAGTGAAGACTGTAGACTATTAGTAGCTTACATACATTAGTCATATTTAGTTCATAATTAGATATTTAGGGATCACAATCAGAAAAAGGAATACATATTATAGTTGATATAGAGGTATTTGAATGGACATGAAATATTACATTTATGTTCAGCATACATATATTGTTTACATGTGATATACATTATTATGTATAATTTTAATTTTTGATATTTAAATATAATTTTTAATCAACAATATAATGGTGTATGTATTTCATTAATTTAAAATCAATGTAATGATTATCTTTAAAAAATGTTGATCAAAGTTAGAGCATAGACACCATATGATTTTAAATGTATTTTATGAATATTTTACAACGTGTGTATTAACTTTGTTCCATTTTTATTATTTGTCATTTCAGATTGGCATCTGATGACTTCCTGGAATATTTAATTATTTTCAATTAAATATATGTTTATTTTTAACAGATTCTAATATATATCAATATAATCTGTAAATAAATAAAACTTGGACTCCCATGACTGGTAGTTGGCTATTTGACAAGCACATGCATAAGAGAAAATAATGCATTAATAGTAGAAAATAAAAATCTTCAGAGAATATTAAAATATATCTTTTAACATTAATTGGGGAGTCAGATTCTTCAATGCTTTTATATTTAAAAAGTATATATTAAAAATATTTAGGATATGTATTAATATTATGATTGTTTTAACATTTAATAAGGTGAAGTGGTTCAATTACATGAAAGTGACAGTGTTGTTGAATGTAAAAAGAATTGTATAAGATCATGTATCTTCCTTAGGTATCTCAAAACATTATTAGAAAATATTTTACAATTATTACATTTATAAATGGTAGGTCATTTAACTTGATATTTTTACAAAATTAGTTATTGGATGCCAGGTTAATCTATGTAATTTTCTAGTGGAGTCATTTAACTATACTTAGTAATATTATGTATTTATTACAATCTTACCTCTTGGGTTAGACATCAAATATCTATATAGAATGTAATTTCCCCTTTAGTTTATTTTGTCAATCTTAAATCAAAATACAATATGTTTGTGTCCTTAAAGGGGTCATTCAAAATGTATATTTTGTATACATTGTAACAAATATCATACAAGAATTTAAACATATTTAGAATGTACTATAGAATTACATTCAGTCTTTAAATATACTTGTTAAAATACAAATAAATGCACATATCTTAGTCAATGATATAAGGCATCTATATGCAAACAACAATCAGCATCAAAATAGCCTATGTAGAGATGTATTTAATCCACGAATATATATATAATTACAATATAATGATTGAATAACAAAACATATTAAGTTGGTCAAATATAAGATTATTATACAAAATGCATACATAACATATAGCTTAATGTCCCTCTACGCTGAAGGCTAAAAAAGACATCATTTAATAAATATATTTCAGTCAGTGTGTAAAACAATCTAGAAGTTCATCTAAATTTGCTTTACTCATATGTTAGACTCATTTAGCAAAATGAAGGTGCCTAGGTTTATGATATATTAAGCATTATTGTTAAATGTTTATTTAAAGGGACATGAAATCAAAATATACTTAAAGGTAGCCATTTAAAAAAACAATGATTTATACATTCTGAATGAGTATTCTATTTTAATCAACTTTAAAACTTGTCTCATATTATGAATGATCATTGTGATGTTGCTATCATTACTTTAGAAATAAGGCAGTAAATAGCTAATTTATTTGCTTCAGTACTCTGGACAGAACTTGATTGTTTGGAATAATTGATGCAACAATCGTCAAGGACAACCCAGGTTTTTATTAAACAATTGTCCGTAATATAAAATATCATTATTGATTTGCAAAGAAACATAACAAGATAACTTAACATTTGATAATCGTATTAAATAATAAAGTTGATTAACATTTCATGCTCAATCACCAATGGTAAATTTGTTTGGACAGTGTCCCTTTAAGAGATTTAAAGAGTGTATTTACTTCTCTTCCTATCTTGACATACTTTGCTTGAAAAGCATATCGAGATAGGCTCAGTAGATGAAGATTGGTGGATGCACAGAGATGCCTTATGTGATTGGCTCAACCATGTGCATTTAAATTTCTTCTGTTGAGGATATATAAATACTAAGAGAAAATGATTTACAGTTTAAAGTCTAAACAATCTTCTATCTCTACAGATCATTTGATACAATTGTTTGTTTGTAATGTCTCTTTAAAACTAAATACGCCATTGCACAATAACATATATGAGCACTTCAGAGAAATACAAGCTCGAGGTTTATTTGCGAATAACAAAGCTGTAGTTTAACATTTATAAACAGATTATCCAAGTTACTGACATTCTAACCGGAATTTTAACATTAATAAATATTGCGTGGGAAACGCATCTTCAAACACCAGATTAGCATATTTAAACATTAGTGTAATGTCACGCAATAGCACACAATCAATGTGCATTATAAATACATTTAATAGAGCAATGTCAATACTTCACAATCAATTTATTTAAAGAACAATAAAGACATACAATATTAAATGTGTATTTGTATTAAAGAAACAGACCGTTATTAAACCGAGAAATGTCTACAACATTAATAATGTGACAGGATTAGATTTTAAACAGTATTTAATCATTAATATTTCACGGATCCCGGATATTAAATCTGCGTCACACATATCCGCATGACAGGCCCATGAGTTACAAATAAGTCTACATGAAAAATGAAGTTACAGCACCACCAAGCGGTATGTGTAAGGAAGTTACTAAGATATGAAACATTAAGGAACGGCCAATCAGAGTTCATCACACAAACACAACTTGAGTCAGGATGGTCTCACAGACATTATAACAATATTTCAAACTTTTATCCAATCAGATGTACAGATAAATTGTCCCATGGTGCATCTCATGTTTACTTCACCATATAAAAGTCCATTACACGTTGCCATCTTTGTCAGTTCTCTAATGCCTGCAGGCAGTTTATATTATTATAATATATTTATTGGACAACCCAGCAGGCATGTCAGTTCCCAGGTTCACCAAGGAGGAGAGCGCTGCACTGGTCCACGCCGTCAAGGACTTTTATCCCCAGCTGTTTGGGAACAAGAGGAGCTCGACAGATGCGCCTGTTAAGAAGGCCCTCTGGGAGTCTATCACCAATGCGGTTAGATTGGTGTGTGACGTCCAGAGGACCCAGGATCAGATCATGAGGAGATTCGGAGATATGAGGTTGCGTTTATCGAAAAAAGTCAACCTCATAAGGGACTGGGTACAAGCCCGTAAAAGAGGGGGCCAAAGAAAGGCCCCGCGGAAACTGTACCTACTCCCTTATGAGGTGACTTTATGCGAGCTCCTCAATCTCCGGGTCCCCAAAAGATTTAGATCCTCGCCATCCTCGGCCTCCTCTTCTTCCCTCCCAGCTGCGGGATCTCAAAGTCCTGACGCGGGGGACAGGGCAGATGCTTCTCCGTCCGGTGGCCTGGGAGGAGCCGATAGAGAATCTGAACCAGGTAATTATCCAACTTCATATAATATTTATAATTTTAAAAATCAAAAATGTGTATTTAGTCAGATACTAAACCTATACAGATCTCACAACATACACTACATATGATGTTTAGATATCTGATTTTAGATTATTGACACATGAAATAGGAATGATGTTTCTTGCGCTCTACAGAATATGCATCACAGAGCGGAAATGTAATTTCGCATCCACGTTAACATGGGTTTGCGGAAATTGGCATTGCTTTATACATGTTGTTCAAATGACGGATGCGTAATTCCGCTTGGAATCATTGCGCAATGATCGCGAAAATGGCATTTCTCATCCACGTTAACATGGGTTTGCGGAAAGTGGCATTGCTTTATACATGTTGTTCAAATGACGGATGCGTAATTCCGCTTGGAATCATTGCGCAATGATCGCGAAAATGGCATTTCTCATCCACGTTAACATGGGTTTGCGGAAAGTGGCATTGCTTTATACATGTTGTTAAAAATTAAATGGAAATTCTTAGATTAGTGAAGAATACAGTATTCTTATTTTAAATATTATATCTAATAAAAAACGAATAATACTAATAAATTATAACATATGGCCATCAATTGATGATTATGTAATAACAAGCAGATATTCTTAAAGATACAGTAAACAACACAACTGATTGAAAATAAGAGTCCAGGATATATTTATCATTAATTTAATTGCGGAAAATATTAACTCATGGGACTACCAAAGGATTAATATTTTTCTATTGATTTGATATTAATGTAAATATTTTGGTCATCTGGATTCCGCCCCTGCCCAGTCACAGACCCCTCCCCGTGCACACACCCCTGACCATGGCCACACCTCTGCACACACCCAGAGCACTTCCCATCACCAAACTCATGTCCATGCCCCGACCACTGCCAGCCCTTCCCATATTTCATATCCTGTCCCTCCCAAAAAACGCCCATACACCCCCCTTCGCCGCTCTCCCCGTATTCTGGCCCGTACAGCTGTCCAGACCCAAACTCCCCACTCCCCAGCTGTACGGCCTACCCTGGAGCAGCAGCTCACCACTCCCCAAGCCATTCCCATCCCTCCCCAAGCCATTCCCATCCCTCCCCAAGCCATTCCCATCCCTCCCCAAGCCAATCCCATCCCTCCCCCCTGTTTAAACCTTCATTGTCCTGGGTGTCAGATTGTCCTTCCCAGGCACAGCTGTAAGTATCATTCTAAATACACTTTATAAGATACTTAAAGGTACAGTGAAGTTAAATTGGTTAAATTGTGATTCAAATCCAGCATGCAATGTTAAGCCAATGTATAATAGAATACTCTTATGAATTATTCGTCATTCTCTTGATATATTTATGGAAAACAACTTATTCCTATAATTAGTTTAAACAATAAAATAAATGTGGACATCATTTCTTTATTGTTGGATGAATGTATCCATCAACCAGCATGCACAAACAAAGTTCATCAACAAATATTGGCTTCCATAAAAACCAACATTCTTGCATTCAAAATATAGCTTGACAATTAAAACATATAATGAATATGTGTAATTTCTAAAGATTTGTCATGTCATGCTCTATCTGAATCAGTCCATTAAATATTTAGGTTCATTGTCCCTTTAATTGGATATCACTACATATACCAAACACCACTACTTGGATCCAAAATTTTATGTCCAAATGTGGATACATTATCTCTTGTCTAACCCAGTGGGAATTTAATTTCTTCTGGTTGCTATGTTTACACAGCTTGTCCTCAATGCCAAAATGTTTAAGGATAGGTGTGCCTACCACAGTCTAAATTGAATTTTTAAATTGCTGATGTAAGTACAATGTAAATCCTTTAACAAGATTTGATACACTCAAGCTGTATAAGTGGATCATCTAAAAACAATTAAAGGGGACAACATGTTTGAGTAACATGAGCCTTTAATGATTTCTGTCTGTCTGAATAACCTAATTCATGTGTAAAGAATATATGAAAAATAATTTATGTAAATAATTATTTTTCTTTATGATGACAATGTATGTATTAAAATATTTTATTCTGTTGTGTAATTATCCTTAATATTTAATTTTATTTTATTTTAGGCTGTGACTCAGCATGGCTCATGCTAGAAGGGATAGCAAGAGTAGAGCAGGCCGTGTTGAGGAACGCAGATGTCCTGAGAGGGATGAACAACACCATGCAGGCCCAGCTCCGGATTCAGGACTTGACTCTGCGTGAAATTATGCTATTACGTTCAAGGCCTGAATCTGGAGCTGGACATGCACAGGACAATGAAGATGATGACCAGTAAGTGGAGGATCTGGATATGCTCCATGGTGGCAGATAATAATCCTCCGTCCACATGTTGAATTAGTATTTATATTGTTGCCATTTGGCCTTTTTATCAGTTTATTGTTGTGCCTGTTGCACTCTTTTACCTTGTCATGTGTCTCCAATGAGGCTATGCTGGCCCTTGGCAACTCTCTTCATGGACTGTGATGCACTGTGTTACCTTGCCATGTGTCTCCAATGGGGCTATGCTGGCCCTTGGCAACTCTCTTCATGGACTGTGATGCACTGTGTTACCTTGCCATGTGTCTCCAATGGGGCTATGGTGGCCCTTGGCAACTCTCTTCATGGACTGTGATGCACTGTGTTACCTTGCCATGTGTCTCCAATGGGGCTATGCTGGCCCTTGGCAACTCTCTTCATGGACTGTGATGCACTGTGTTACCTTGCCATGTGTCTCCAATGGGGCTATGCTGGCCCTTGGCAACTCTCTTCATGGACTGTGATGCACTGTGTTACCTTGCCATGTGTCTCCAATGGGGCTATGCTGGCCCTTGGCAACTCTCTTCATGGACTGTGATGCACTGTGTTACCTTGCCATGTGTCTCCAATGGGGCTATGCTGGCCCTTGGCAACTCTCTTCATGGACTGTGATGCACTGTGTTACCTTGCCATGTGTCTCCAATGGGGCTATGCTGGCCCTTGGCAACTCTCTTCATGGACTGTGATGCACTGTGTTACCTTGCCATGTGTCTCCAATGGGGCTATGCTGGCCCTTGGCAACTCTCTTCATGGACTGTGATGCACTGTGTTACCTTGCCATGTGTCTCCAATGGGGCTATGCTGGCCCTTGGCAACTCTCTTCATGGACTGTGATGCACTGTGTTACCTTGCCATGTGTCTCCAATGGGGCTATGCTGGCCCTTGGCAACTCTCTTCATGGACTGTGATGCACTGTGTTACCTTGCCATGTGTCTCCAATGGGGCTATGCTGGCCCTTGGCAACTCTCTTCATGGACTGTGATGCACTGTGTTACCTTGCCATGTGTCTCCAATGGGGCTATGCTGGCCCTTGGCAACTCTCTTCATGGACTGTGATGCACTGTGTTACCTTGTCATATGGCTCATATATTCCTTATTTTTACAAGATTATTTATAAACGTTGTGTATGTTTTCTTACATACTAATAAAATACATTTTATTTCACAAATCTTTGTCCTCATTCTTCCTGTTATTTTTTGAAAGCTCTAGTTTATGTTGTTTATCCTTAAAGGGACCTAACAAATATATTTGTTATAATGAAATCATATATGTAAGACAATAGTAAATGACTTTAAGATTAACATCTCCAATGTAATCTTATTATTTGTGTTTATATTATTTTCTCTTAGCTCTATCATTGCCTGATTATGATTAGCAGAGTAATTTCTTTATATATGTATATATATTTTTGTATTTGTGTATATATGTATATTTAAATGTTCAGATCCATGTGTGTATTTATAAACTCTGCATGAATTGATGCACCTTTACCAAATGATCTGAGTATTGATACAATGATATAATCCCTGTAAAGTGTTAATTTTATTTAAATAGTATTGACTATGTGTATGCTCTTTTTAAAAACAAAATAATGTCCCTTTAAGTGATGTTGATCACTATTGTAAATGAATGTATTTCCATTTGTAAAGCGTTTTTGTCCTTTTTACAAGAACAAGGACATATAGTTTTATTAATAAACAATCTTATTGTAATGTTGACAGCACCTGTATTTCATTTTCAAATCTATATTATTGTCAAAGTGTAACCAAATCAATCTCTGTGTGTAATGCAAATAATGTAGATGATGAATATTAGTTAACTAATATGTTAACAAAATACATCTCCTCCCATATATGGCTATCGGTAGGCTGACAATAATTAAACTTGAATAAATGACACGTTTAATCAATACATGTATAACTATTGTTATTCAACAACAATCCAAACATATCTTAAAACATCAATGGCATATGTATTTCTCATGTGTATCTTTTAAATGTTAAAGATATACACCATAGCTATAGTTCAAGGGACAGTCAAGTCCGAAAAGATGATTCATGATTTGGTGACATTCCTAGATAGCAATCTACACACATACTAGTTCCTAAAATATAAATAAGTTTCTTAGTGATATGCCAAGATGTCACTGAGTCCTTGTATTGTCTGCGTTTTTTCAGCGATCTCGGATGCGCCATGTTGCTTAAGACGTCACCTGCCAGGCTGTCCAATGATTCCTTGTATTGACTGACGTTCTTACGTGATCAGGAATATGCCTTTTATTGGATTGCGTTTTGACGCGATCAAGGATGCGCCTTTTTTTTTTTGTGCGTTCTTACGTGATCAATAATGTGCCTTTCATTGGATGGCGTTCTTACGTGATCAAGGAAGAGCCATGTTAAGACGGAACATGTAAAGGTAAAAAAACGTGTGATTGGATTGCGTAGTCCCGCAATATTTGTGCACGTTAAAAACGTTTGTGACTGCATGCAATTTTACAAAGCTTGCGAATATGTATTATTTGCATCATGTTACATTGTTGACCCGTAGCTGATAAAGACCAACACATTCTCTTTTGCTGGATGTCTGGTTGAATCAACGAACGAAAGCAAAATGTTTTCATGCATAGGATATTTATAGGCAAGTGCAAATCTCTCCAGTCCATGTTTAATATGTTTGTCAACAATGTTCCTTTTTCTGAAAAATTACTGTTGTGTTTAATGTTGAACATATCTAATTAATAAATATGCGCTATTGTGTTTGAATAAAGTAATCAATATGCATTTATCATATGCTAAATATATGATGCCGACTTCTTCTAAATGTAATTTCGTTGTATATTTTATGAAAGGTTCATTAGACACTCACATTATAAATAAAAATATTTGATTTTGTCTCTAGTTAGATAGTCCATTGTTTAACCAATCGGTTTTTTTTTGTCTTGTGTTGTAATAAAATGTAAGTAATTTTCTTAATCCTCGCAAAGCCAATGAGTTTCATGTGAGTACCATCTCCAGCTTTGTCCAGTTTGTGTAAAGGGTCTTTTCATATGTTAATGATGGGGTATTGTGTTGTTTTACGGTTGTAATGGTGGTTCATCTATATTTTCAATATAGCTAACCCTATTTTATTTGCAAGTGTTTGAAGCTTTTTAATATTGATATCAGTATATGTTAATCTTGTTGTTTGTAGTAGTGTCTATTACATACAGTTATGTAAAAAATATAGGATACTGTCCCTTGAATGCAAATGTTGTTTTTTGTATCATGTATGAGATCCACATAGTTTAATCTTCAAATTTATTTTTGTTAGCATATTTCCCCCCCCCCACTCCTAAAAGGACTTTAAACCATATTCATTGTTAAAAAAAAATTCTTTACAATAAAATATTAACACAATAATGTCTCTTAAAGAAAATAGACTTTATTTAACACGTCAATATAAATGTTATTTAATTTTTTTTTTTTTTTACAAAGTACATGTAGATATACCAACAAGCTTAAAATATGTGTTAGCATATGTAATGTTGTTAAAGGGACAGTTTAGAAAAAAAATTTTTAACACATTATTCGAAAAGTCAATTCTGTAATATCAAGGATATCAAATGTTTATCAACAATTGAACATTTGTCTGGGTTTATTTACATTTGCTCTCTAAACCTATGAGGTTGGTGTGCTCATTTCTTAAATCTTGAAGAGTGCTTGTAATCATTATACAATTTGAGCACTAGAGGGCATTTGGATAGCATTTGTATATGTAAAACCTTGTGCTCATACAGCATATTATTGACCATGTATTGATCATTGATATCTAAAATGTTGTTATGTCAGAACAACAAATAAGTGGTCATTTTTCATAGTCATAGATACAAGGGTAAGCACATAAGTCACACATGTATTTCTCCATGTTTTGTTGTTTCAAACTTTATAATGCGTAATACAGTGTTTTCTTTGTAATCAATAATTTTCTGACTGTCCCTTTAAGCTGTGTTATTGGCATTCAAACAGTAATAT
Organism: Bombina bombina; assembly: GCF_027579735.1. NCBI lineage: Eukaryota > Metazoa > Chordata > Amphibia > Anura > Bombinatoridae > Bombina > Bombina bombina. The sequence goes on along the minus strand of NC_069504.1, from coordinate 254,860,234 downwards.
GCCATCATGGATAATTGTTATGGTAATTTAGTTAGCGATTCGGGAAACAGTTTGGACATCACATCACAGAAACCAATCAATATCATGAACAAGGATAGGTATGTGATGATGTGGTTTTCACACACTTATAACCCACACTCTGCAAAGAATCTTCCTCCATGGACCCGGTCCAATAGAAGTCGATTATATACAGAGTGTGGTCCACAAGTGTATGAAAACCACATCATCACATACCTATCCATTACACAAAAAAAATATTTGAAGATGGAAAAAAATACTTACTTCCTCTTCCTTCCCCTCTTCCCACGGGGCTGAGGCTCTGGGAGAGGCAACTGCCGACTCCGAAGAGTCCTCCTTGGAGCTGTTGTGGGAGGAGTGGAAGGAAGAGTACTGGGACGACCAAGGTGAGGAGTAGATGGCTGAGGAGGAGGAGAAGATGGATGAGGAGGAGAAGATGGCTGAGGAGGAGGAGGAGTAGATGGCTGAGGAGGAGGAGGAGTAGATGGCTGAGGAGGAGGATGACATGGGCCGGCAGGAGGAGATGGCCCAGCAGCAAGAGGCCCAGCAACAAGAGGCCCAGCAACAGGAGGTAGACCAGCATGCGCCTCCCGGAAAAATGTGAACATTTCCTGATGTAGATTAAACATTCTTGTTTGTCCTTCTTGTATTCTATTCAGTATATTGATTATTTCATTTTGGCCTTGAATTATTTGATTCTGCCCATCAAGTATTCTGCGTCGTCCTTCTATGTTTTCTATCCGGGAGGTACGCATCTGGTCTATGTACTCCAGTAGAACCCGCACCTCCGCTATTTCTTCTTGTTGTGCCTGTTGAACCCGTGCACGGCGGGGTGCCCGTGCACGGCGGAGTGCGGGTCTTTGAGGGACCTCGGGTTCCGCGGGTTCCGCGGGTTCAGCGGGATCCTCCTGTGCTTCCGGGGCCTCTTCATCATCTCCCGTGCGCTGTTCGTCACGGGGGGCCTCTTCCCTCCGAAGTGGGAATTCCTCACCACCACTCTCATCCCGGGGAGATGCAGGAGGCTGTGCTGCCTCGTCCCCAGACTCTGTATATAAATAAAAAAAAAAAAAATATATATATATATTAGCATATTTGCAAATCAAGGTTTAAATGACTTAGCTTACGATACAATTACAAATGCAGAATCATTAATCCACTTTGAAATCTAACAAACAATCAATACGATTTCCGCTTTTTCTAAACCGTGTTTGTGATATCTGGTCAATGTGAATGTTTTTGCGTTTGTTTTCAGTCTGTTTAAATGCACACCTAACCTATAGCCTAGATACTGATGTAACCGCAAAGTAATAGAATGCGTGTAAACAGCGTAATAGCATTAATCTGATCCTTAACACATGAAACCCAATGTTTTATCTTTCATGATTTAGAAGCATACATTTAGTATCAACTTTCGAATGTACTTTTCTTATCTAATTAGCTTCATTCTCTGGATATTCTTTGCTGAAAAGCATATCTAAATATGCTTATAAGATGCTGATTGTTAGCTGAATATAGCTGCCTCCTGTGATTGTTTCACCGTGTGCATGGCTATTTCTTCATTAAAATATATCTCAAGAATGAATCAAATTAGGTAATATAAGTACATTTGAATGTTTTGTCAAATTGTATTCGCTACCTCAATCATGAAAGTAAATGTTTGCGTATAGTGTCCATTGAAATACATTCGTATGTGAAATTATTGTTCAATGAGCTTACCGTCAGATGAGAGTGGCAGGTTCCCGGTATCGATTCCTCCGATACCGACTACTTCCACCTCGGAGATGCTGGGCCGCAACATTTCCTCCCATCTGCAGTACTCCATTTCAAGGGCAGGGCCGCCACCGGTCCCTGCGGCATGTCGGGCCTCCAGGCTTAACTTTTTTTTAAGTTCAAGTTTACAGTCCCGGTACCGATGTTTTATAGAATCCATATCCCGGTTCCGGCCACCCACTGCATTGACTGCATTCCTAATCTCGTTCCAGAGCCTCCTCCTGTCAGTCGGGGTAGTCTTCTGGTGCTGCAGCATCCTATGCCTGGCCATATAGGCCTCTACGAGGGCCTCCTTCTCCTCCATCGTAAACCTCGCCTCCCTAGTCGCCTTGGCCTTCCCCTGTGACGATGCCCTCTGTTTCCCGGACTGTGAAGCCCTACTCTGACCGCCACTGGGCCCAGCCACTTGGTCATCTTGAACCAAGTGGCTGGGTCCACCCACCGCTTCCACCCCCGCTTCCTGCCCCCCTTCCTGCCCTGTTCCTCTCCCCCTCCCTCTACTCCCCCCTCTACCTGTCCCCTGCCTGGCCTCCATCTCCTCCCTAAACTAAACCCCAAATAATCAAACAAAAAGTGAGTGTGATGAAATGAAAGGGGGTCAAAATAAAGAACTAAAAAGACAAAAAAGGTGCTTAAAGTGTGAGGGATGTAAACAAAACAAAGAGGGTAAGGAGTATTTAAATAAACGAAAAGAATAAGACTAAAAGGAGGATATGTAAACTAAATGTAACTAGGGGATGGGTATGGGATGGGTATGGGGTATGGGATAAGAATAAATGGGATGAAAGGGAATGGGACTACAAGGAATGGGGTATGGAGTGTAGTATGAGGGGGTAGGGGGTATGGAGTGTATGTAGTGTTATTGATAAGTGTATGTATGTATTGAATGTGTTTGCGTGTAAATGTGTTAAGTGTACAGATAAATCACTCGCTCGCTAACTCACACTACTTCTAATTCTCAATAACAAACACTAACGCTCACTAACTACCACTAACTGACGCTCACACTAACAACTATCACTAATAACTCCCACTAACTCACTCACGCTCCCACTAACAGACTCTCTCCCACTCCCACTAACTCCCACTAACTCACTGACTCTCTCACGCTAACACTACCAACTGACTCTCTCACGCTAACACTACCAACTGACTCTCTCACGCTAACACTACCAACTGACTCTCTCACGCTAACACTACCAACTGACTCTCTCACGCTAACACTAACTCACTCTCAAAAAATCTCTAACTCTCTATTCTTAAATCTCAAAAGACCCACCAGCAACACAGTCAAAGAAGCCATGCTTGTGTGGTGCTTATATACCCTGTGTAAATGTTTAATGATGTCCCAATTTCCATTGTAATTAGTGTTCAGGTGTGCTTTATTAGCAATTAATATTATTGCAATGTGTATTAGGTGTGTTAATTTGCGCATGCTCATTTAGAGTTGGTATTTGTGGAATGTGTAGAATGCGATGATGTCATAGTGTTCGTTTTCGCTTTCATTGTCCAAAAGTATTCTTTTTAAATGTGAATTTGCGATGGTGTGTTCTTCGTGAAGTGTTGTATATGTATGTTTTTCATAATATATAATGATATTGAATGCGATTTTGTTTCTAGTGTATGTATATATTTTTTAATCCTTGTTGTTATTGTGCGATTTTCCGCATCTTAAAGTATATGCGTATTCCCCGTATAAATAGTATAAAAACTTCCCCCGCTTGTGAATGTGTAATGCTTGTGTGCTTTGTTGATTGATTGTTGTTGTGACATTTGCGGCGTGTTATTGTTGTGCATGATGTGGTATGCGTCATATGACCGAGCTGTGCGTATTCTCGCGAGATCGAGTGTTAGGTGAAAAAAGGCAATTTATTTGATTTCCCATTGATCTCTATGGGAGACTGTCTAACGCGGGCAGGATTACGCGTGTGACATACACGCGTTAGGAGCATCGTTAGATGGTCTTATCTTAACTCTAAATACCGGAGTCAAACAATGACGTGCGTTAGACATAAACACGCGTGGCGTTAACAGCCCATCTACCGCCGAACTCTAAATCTAGCCGTTAGGGTTTATTTTATAGGTAAGTATTTAGTTTTAAATAGGAATAATTTATTTAATAATAGTAAATTTATTTTGTTTAATTAAAATTATATTTAACTTAGGGGGGTGTTAGGGTTAGGGTTAGACTTAATACAATTTATTGTAGTGTTTGCGAGACAGGAGTGCGGCGGTTTAGGGGTTAATACATTTATTATAGTGGCGGCGAGGTCCGGTCGGCAGATTAGGGGTTAATAATGTAGGTAGGTGGCGGGGACCCTGGGGGGGCAGATTAGGGGGTTATAAATATAATATAGGTATAGGCGATGTTAGGGGCAGTAGATTAGGGGTTCATAGCTATAATGTAGGTGGCGGCAGTGTCCGGAGCGGCAGATTAGTGGTTAATAGTATAATGCAGATGTCAGCTATAGCGGGGGCGGCAGATTAGGGGTTAATAAGAGTAAGATTAGGGGTGTTTAGACTCGGGGTTCATGTTAGGGTGTTAGGTGCAGACTTAGAGAATGTTTCCCCATAGGAAACAATGGGGCTGCGTTAGGAGCTGAACGCTGCTTTTTTGCAGGTGTTAGGTTTTTTTTCAGCCAACTCAGCCCCATTGTTTCCTATGGGGATATCGTGCACAAGCACGTTTTTCCAGCTTACCACTACCGTAGGCAACGCTGGTATTGAGGGTTGAAGTGGAGCTAAATTATATATATATCTGAGGTTAACGCAGCCATTCAGACAACTCGTAATACCAGCGTTGGCTTAAGGGCGCGCTGGAAAAAAAAACCTTGTTAGCACCGCGGGTCTTTACCGACAAAACTCTAAATCTAGGCGTATGTTTGTATTGGCAAATCTCTCAGTTTATCCATTTGAAGATATTTTTATTTATCATATACATTAGATAATTATGTGATGGCTTAATGAACAAAAATAAAATGAAATACTAAAGTTTAGGTTTTGATTAATAAGTAAAACAAAGATGACCGGAAATTCATATGTATGCTCTTCAACAAATGATACTAAGTGAACAAAGTAAATGTGATAATAAAAGTAAACTGGATTTCTTTTATAAATTGCATTGTATATCTGAATCATGAAAATTTCATTTTGACTTCCATGTCCCTTTAAACTATGCATTCCCCATAATCCTTTGCATCCAAATTTTTAACTTGATATTGCAAAATAAGTATATCTTAAAGGGACATTAAACACTTTGAGATGGTAACATAAAATTATGCATTATGTATGTATGTATGTATGTATGTATGTATATATATATATATATATATATATATATATAAATAAATAACTGCAGTATACTTTCACTATTTATTTTGTCCCCTTTTCCTGTAATTACATTCTGAAATTGTGAGCTTTTCAGTTCCTGTTAGAAATAGAAGTGCAGAACACTGTAATATTCCACACAGCCATTGGCAGCATACTCTAGTGACCTATTTATAACTGCCCCTAATTGGCCACAGCAGAGAAGGTAACCTAAGTTACAACATGGCAGCTCCCATTGTTTTATAGACACTATGGGGCCGATTTATTAATATGCGGGCGTACATGATTTGCTGTAGCGGATCATGTCCACCTGACATCGATAAATGCCGACAGCGTATTTATCATTGCACAAGTATTTCGTAGCGAGCAGGGGGTGTCAATCATTCCTATCGTATCCGATCTGGAAGATTGCTGTCCTCCGCCTCAAAGGTGGAGGATGAGTTAAGGAGCAGCGGTCTTAAGACCACTAATTCTTAACTTATATTACCGGCGAGCCTGAAGGCTCGCACAGAAACAGCTGCATTCGCAGCTACATAAATCGGCCCCTGAATATTGACAAAATACATGTTATTTTTAGACTAATCTTTTTTAATGCATTATTCTATCTAGCATTTATTTGGTGTTTAATGTCCCTTTATGTAGGGATCTGTAGTATTCTTTCAAGCTATTAGAATCTAGCAGGGAAAGATGGTTTGATTTTAAAAATGTGCCATAAGTTGATTGGTTTCTTTAAGGTTGCTAAAAAATAAAACTGGTTTTAAAGAATGACTTTAATCATTGAATGAGTAAACCTGAACTAGTTTCACATATTTGTGTTCAGTCGTACCATTACTAAAGTAAACTGTATGTATTTGAATTACCTATGAACAATATATCTATATCTACATACATATAGAAGACTGGAAATGGCTCTAGTTGATTACACTCATATTAGCATGAAAATCTATTTAAAACAATCACTGAATTAGTAACATTTTAACTCCTGAATATTATCTTTTTACATCCTACTGATACATAATTGTATTTTATTTTCCTGAGATCCCAAAACTTACGGCTAGATTTAGAGTTTTGTCGGTAACGACCCGCGTAGCTAACGCCGGCTTTTTTCTGGCAGCACCATAAAAATAACTCTGGTATTGAGAGTCCACATAAAGGCTGCGTTAGGCTCCAAAAAAGGAGCGTAGAGCATATTTGACGCAGCTTCAACTCTCGATACCAGAGTTGCTTACGCAAGCGGCCAGCCTCAAAAACGTGCTCGTGCACGATTCCCCCATAGGAAACAATGGTGCTGTTTGAGCTGAAAAAAAACCTTACACCTGCAAAAAAGCCGCGTTCAGCTCCTAACGCAGCCCCATTGTTTGCTATGGAGAAACACTTCCTACGTCTGCACCTAACACCCTAACATGTACCCCGAGTCTAAACACCCCTAGCTTTACACTTATTAACCCTTAATCTGCCGCCCCCGCTATTGCTGACCCCTGCATATTATTATTAACCCCTAATCTGCCGTTCCGTAAACCGCCGCTACTTACATTATCCCTATGTACCCCTAATCTGCTGTCCCTAACATCGCCGACCCCTATATTATATTTATTAACCCCTAATCTGCCCCCCACAACGTCGCCTCCACCTGCCTACACTTATTAACCCCTAATCTGCCGAGCGGACCTGAGCGCTACTATAATAAAGTTATTAACCCCTAATCCGCCTCACTAACCATATAATAAATAGTATTAACCCCTAATCTGCCCTCCCTAACATCGCCGACACCTAACTTCAATTATTAACCCCTAATCTGCCGACTGGAGCTCACCGCTATTCTAATAAATGTATTAACCCCTAAAGCTAAGTCTAACCCTAACACTAACACCCCCCTAAGTTAAATATAATTTACATCTAACGAAATTAATTATCTCTTATTAAATAAATTATTCCTATTTACAGCTAAATACTTACCTGTAAAATAAATCCTAATATAGCTACAATATAAATTATAATTATATTATAGCTATTTTAGGATTAATATTTATTTTACAGGCAACTTTGTAATTATTTTAACCATGTACAATAGCTATTAAATAGTTAAGAACTATTTAATAGTTACCTAGTTAAAATAATTACAAAATTACCTGTAAAATAAATCCTATACTAAGTTACAATTAAACCTAACACTATACTATCATTAAATTAATTAAATAAAATACCTACAATTACCTACAATTAAACCTAACACTACACTATCAATAAATAAATTAAATACAATACCTACAAATAACTACAATGAAATAAACTAACTAAAGTACAAAAAATAAAAAAGAACTAAGTTACAAAAAATAAAAAAATATTTACAAACATAAGAAAAATATTACAACAATTTTAAACTAATTACACCTACTCTAAGCCCCCTAATAAAATAACAAAGACCCCCAAAATAAAAAATGCCCTACCCTATTCTAAATTACTAAAGTTCAAAGCTCTTTTACCTTACCAGCCCTGAACAGGGCCCTTTGCGGGGCATGCCCCAAATAATTCAGCTCTTTTGCCTGTAAAAAAAAACATACAATACCCCCCCCCCCAACATTACAACCCACCACCCACATACCCCTAATCTAACCCAAACCCCCCTTAAATAAACCTAACACTAAGCCCCTGAAGATCATCCTACCTTGTCTTCACCTCACCAGGTATCACCGATCCGTCCTGGCTCCAAAATCTTCATCCAACCCAAGCGGGGGCTGGCGATCCATCATCCGGTGGCTGAAGAGGTCCAGAAGAGGCTCCAAAGTCTTCATCCTATCCGGGAAGAAGAGGCGATCCGGACTGGCAACCATCTTGATCCAAGCGGCATCTTCTATCTTCATCCGATGACGACCGGCTCCATCCTGAAGACCTCCACCGCGGACCCATCTTCTTCCGGCGACGTCCAACTGAAGAATGACGGTTCCTTTAAGGGACGTCATCCAAGATGGCGTCCCTCGAATTCCGATTGGCTGATAGGATTCTATCAGCCAATCGGAATTAAGGTAGGAATATTCTGATTGGCTGATGGAATCAGCCAATCAGAATCAAGTTCAATCCGATTGGCTGATCCAATCAGCCAATCAGATTGAGCTCGCATTCTATTGGCTGTTCCGATCAGCCAATAGAATGCAAGCTCAATCTGATTGGCTGATTGGATCAGCCAATCGGGTTGAACTTGATTCTGATTGGCTGATTCCATCACCCAATCAGAATATTCCTACCTTAATTCCGATTGGCTGATAGAATCCTATCAGCCAATCGGAATTCGAGGGACGCCATCTTGGATGACGTCATTTAAAGGAACCGTCATTCGTCGTTCAGTCGTCGGCCAGGATGGATGTTCCGCGTCGGAGGTCTTCAGGATCCTGCCGCTCCGTTCCGGATGGATGACCATAGAAGATCCCGCTTGGATGAAGACTTCAATCGGATGGAAGACCTCTTCTGCCCCGCTTGGATGAAGACTTCAGCCGGATCATGGACCTCTTCAGCCCCCCGCTTGGGCTTGGATCAGGACATCGGAGGAGCTCTTCTGGATCGATCGGTGAACCTGGTATGGTGAAGATAAGGTAGGAAGATCTTCAGGGGCTTAGTGTTAGGTTTATTTAAGGGGGGTTTGGGTTAGATTAGGGGTATGTGGGTGGTGGGTTGTAATGTTGGGGGGGGGGGTATTGTATGTTTTTTTTTACAGGCAAAAGAGCTGAACTTCTTGCGGCATGCCCCGCAAAGGGCCCTGTTCAGGGCTGGTAAGGTAAAAGAGCTTTGAACTTTAGTAATTTAGAATAGGGTAGGGCATTTTTTTATTTTGGGGGGCTTTGTTATTTTATTAGGGGGCTTAGAGTAGGTGTAATTAGTTTAAAATTGTTGTAATATTTTTCTTATGTTTGTAAATATTTTTTTATTTTTTGTAACAGTTCTTTTTTATTTTTTGTACTTTAGATAGTTTATTTCATTGTAGTTATTTGTAGGTATTGTATTTAATTTATTTATTGATAGTGTAGTGTTAGGTTTAATTGTAGATAATTATAGGTATTTTATTTAATTAATTTATTGATAGTGTAGTGTTAGGTTTAATTGTAACTTAGGTTAGGATTTATTTTACAGGTAATTTTGTAATTATTTTAACTATTTTAGCTATTAAATAGTTCTTAACTATTTAATAGCTATTGTACCTGGTTAAAATAAATACAAAGTTACCTGTAAAATAAATATTAATCCTAAAATAGCTATAATATAATTATAATTTATATTGTAGCTATATTAGGATTTATTTTACAGGTAAGTATTTAGCTTTAAATAGGAATAATTTATTTAATAAGAGTTAATTAATTTCGTTAGATTAAAATTATATTTAATTTAGGGGGGTGTTAGTGTTAGGGTTAGACTTAGCTTTAGGGGTTAATACATTTATTAGAATAGCGGTGAGCTCCAGTCGGCAGATTAGGGGTTAATAATTGAAGTTAGGTGTCGGCGATGTTAGGGAGGGCAGATTAGGGGTTAATACTATTTATTATAGGGTTAGTGAGGCGGATTAGGGGTTAATAACTTTATAATAATAGCGGTGCGGTCCGCTCGGTAGATTAGGGGTTAATAAGTGTAGGCAGGTGGAGGCGACGTTGAGGGGGGGCAGATTAGGGGTTAATAAATATAATATAGGGGTCGGCGGTGTTAGGGGCACATAAGTATAACGTAGGTGGCGGTCGGCAGATTAGGGGTTAAAAAAATGTAATCAAGTGGCGGCGATGTGGGGGGACCTCGGTTTAGGGGTACATAGGTAGTTTATGGGTGTTAGTGTACTTTAGAGTACAGTAGTTAAGAGCTTTATGAACCGGCGTTAGCCCAGAAAGCTCTTAACTACTGACTTTTTTCCTGCGGCTGGAGTTTTGTCGTTAGATGTCTAACGCTCACTTCAGACACGACTCTAAATACCGGAGTTAGAAAAATCCCATTGAAAAGATAGGATACGCAATTTACGTAAGGGGATCTGCGGTATGGAAAAGTCGCGGCTGAAAAGTGAGCGTTAGACCCTTTTTTGAGTGACTCCAAATACCAGAGGTAGCCTAAAACCAGCGTTAGGAGCCTCTAACGCTGGTTTTCACGGCTAAAGCCAAACTCTAAATCTAGGCCTTAATGTGCACTTTGGAGGACCCAATATTTAACTTATGTTGTAGTTAAAGGAACATAAAACAGGTTTTAAAAATGATTAAATTGCTTAAAAAAATCCTTTTGTTAATGTGCCTCTATTGTAATTGCTTCCTATGGTTTTTATTTTTATAGGTAACTAAACTTTTTCCCACACCCATTTGAAAAACTGTTTGTAAAGTAATGTCTAAACACTCACATATTTTGTAAAAGCACTTGTATATTTCTGTATGCTGTTGTTGTAGCCCTGTGTACTAAATTCAAGTCTGTGTAATTTTTTGTTTGTTCGTTTGTTTGTTTTATTTAAAAGGTTGTAAGTCTTGAATAAATAAACCACTGTTTACTTGCACTTGCAGTCACTTGCCTGTCTTAATCAACAAACCTGTGGGTGTCCTGATCAGCGACTGTGCCTTATTATGAAGTACACAACTGATACTTCTATATTAGTTTGCATTTAAAATAAAACACGGTTAAAGGGACATGCAATTTAAAGGGACATTAAACATTAAGGGCCAGATTATAAGTGGATCACAAAATATCGCTTTCATGAAAGCGATATTTGTGCTCCACTGTGTGATACCAGCGCATGCTAATGTGTGCTGGTATTTAAAGTTCACAGCTGGGAAGTATTGCACTCACAAGAGCGCACTTCCATAGGCTCCAATGGACGGGACGGCATCAGAACTTCAGCGACGGCAGGGATGGCAGGGACGGCATCAGAACTTCAGCGCAGCGAAGCGAGCAAGTAGTGCAGCGATGGCAAAAATCTTTAAATATATATGTATATGCTTTTATACATATATATTTATGTGTTAATATGTGTATATACACATATTAACACATAAATATATAGTCATATAAATATATATTTACAGGGATTACACAGTTCCCATAGGCCACAATGTAAAGGCACTTTCAGTACCATTTTTTCCCCACCAACTTTAGCCCCAAAATAGTACTGCATAGTGCTGTAATTTTATTAAAAAAAAATAAAGATGCTGCTATCTTTATTTTTAATAAAATATGCTAGGCTGTATTTTGGGGCCATTAGGGACACAAATATAAAATTAACCAGAGTTCTGATCTCTGGTTAATTTATAAGTGCTAATTGCTACTGTGAGCTTGATGTAGCAATAGCCAGCCACATATAATGGCTGATTAATGCATTTAGGGCAGATTACAAGTGGAGCACTAATTTATCGCACACCCGTAAATGGGCAAATTTGTCAGTTTATGGGTGCATGATAAATAACTAGCCATTACAAGTTCTGGCTGGTTAATTTTCAAAACGTCCCCCAAATTTAAGTGTAGTATTGCTCTTTAATAAAAAAAAAAGTAGTATTTCAAAAAACAAAACAAAAAAAACTGCACAAAGCAGTTTTTTTGAGCTTAAAGTAAGGGGATGTGGTAGTTGTGACGGATACCCCGGCTACCCCGACTGGGTAGCTCCGCCAAATGGGTCCTGCTTCCTCCCTGCCGACTGCAGCTATGTAGCTGGCAAGTGACCACAGCCTGTAGCCACCCCTGATGCCCGACAGCACCAGTACTAGTCTCAGTTTCCCACCCTGTGGCAGACTCCAGCTACCCAGACTGGGTAGCTCTGCCAGAGGGTCCTTCCTTTGCCTGGAACAGGCTGCTATGTAGCCCAGGAAAGTGATTTTAGCTGGAGCCCACCCAAATAACTAGACAGACTAGCATTCAGGTGAAACAAGAACTGCCTTTATTGGGACAAACACACATCTTTATACACACACACACATCTTTATAAAACAAGGAGACAATGCCACAGTTTTCCCACCATTCCCGTCCCTCCAGACTGACCGGCACCTCCATTGCAACCATAGTCCCACAGAATCCCAGGACACAGTAGTGGTGGTTTTGGGGTGATCCCGGGGGAGCGGTGGCACTTACAGTGTGTCATTTGAAAGCTCTCGGTCCCCAGATGCCACAGTCCAAAAAGCGGCATGATTCATTTTTGGGGACCGGAGATACAGCCCGTTGAAGTTATTAGGGTAGGGGTGTCCAAAACCCCAGGTTCCCAAAGAAGCTCCCCTCCGGTAATTCCCCCACCTCTTGTCCTCCCTAGGGGCTACGAATCCCCAAAAGAGCGGAGCTCTGGGGCACATAGTTGCTGGAGCGACCAGGGGTAAAGTTAGCGGGTGTCCTGCTGTCCTGTGGCTGACCGGGAGTTCCAGGAGCCCGGACAGCCTGAGAGGGGTTAGGCAGGTGTCCGTGGTGAGGTGGCCGACCAGGAGTTCCAGGGGCCCGGCCAGCCTAGGAGTGTTTTCCTGGTCATGCACCAGCTTTTCACAAGGCAAGCCAAACAAAGCTTCCAGGGATTGTGGTTGCTCTGAGGAGCCTAAAAACACTGATAAACAACAGGGGTGAGGTTGTAGGGGGGTGGGGGGGTAGCCTTAACTTTCTGGTATCCATGACATCTCCCCCCTCCAGTTCAGCAGACCCAGCAAGACCCTTAACGGGTCGGCCTGGGGCTGTCCGACGGTGGCTCTCCACTTCTCGGTTGCTGGGAGAGGTTATCCCATCTCTCCTGAGCTTGGGGCCTCCTGGGGGGTTCCTGCTGGCATTTATACCCTGCGCCCTGGGCGCAGGGATAGTCACATAAGGCAAAGTCCCAAACAAGTTTGCTAAGGCCATGTCCCAAACAATTGCTGTCCCACAAGTTCCAGTGTCCTTAAGTTCCATGGCCACACTGCCTCTCTCTGTGACACTCTGTTTAGTACCGGCTGACCCACCCACAAACAAAGCTAGTGCCAATTTCCAGGCTGTATTCCCACCCCAGACCAGAGGGGGAGGTTGCTCCTTGGTGGGGCAGGCAAAGCTCGGGTGTCCAAACATGTGGCACCAACTGTATAAGCTTTTATCCTCCTTGCCTAATACAACTCCTGCCCCCAGTGAGAAATACTCTGGGACAAGAAAAGGGTAGAGACTCTGCCAACCTACTGAGGGGAGAGACCATCTGTCTCTTCTTCCAAGGAGATCTACCGCTGGGGAGGGAGGTCTGCTACCTCCGCTCCATTGGAAACTGTGCTGCCGCTGGGAGAGAGACCAACTGTCTCCTCTCCCAGAAAGGGATTTGGCCTCTGGGTAGAGGTATCGATACCCATCTCTCCCTGCAAGGGCTTCTCTGTAAGGAGAGGGAGCACGACTACCTCCGCTCCTGAAGGATGGATCTGCCGCTGGGGAGAGAGACCGACTGTCTCCTCTCCCAGGAAGGGGTTCTGCTGCTTGGGAGAGTAATCGACATCCATCTCTCCCTGCAAGGGGTTTTCTGTAAGGGGAGGGAGGACGACTACCTCAGCTCCCAGGGGATGACTCTACCGCTGGGGAGAGGGACCATTTGTCTCCTCTCCCAGGAAGGTGTTCTGCTTATGGGGAGGGAGGATGAATACCTCCGCTCCCAGGGGATGGCTCTGCCACTGGGGAGAAAGAGACCGACTGTCTCCTCTCCCTGCTCCTGGCTCTGCCGCTGGGGAAAGAGACCGACTGTCTCCTCTCCTGGGAAGGGGTTCTGCTGCTGGGGAAAGTTATCGACATCCATCTCTACCTGCAAGGGGTTCTCTTTAAGGGGAGGGAGAACGACTTCCTCCTCTCCCTGCTTTCCTGGAGCTGTTACAGGTGCTGGGCAGAGTCCGGCGGTTCTCTGCCCTGTTGCCAGCACTTCTGCTGGGGTGGCTCCCTTGTCCAAGTCTATAAGCTTGGGGCCAGGCTGCTGATCTGTATCTAGCAGCTCGTCATCTCTTATGCTCTGTTGCCACTCATCTGAGACCAAACTCCATGATTCCCAGAGTGCTGCACTACAGCTCCGTGCAGACTCCGTGGCATGCTGCAGAACTTGGTTTATCAGCCTCTTGTATGCCTTTTCCAGTTCTCATTCTTGGACGATAAGCGATACCATATCGGATACCAGCCAGGGTACACCCGAGAGATCCAACAGCTGCTCTCGGGAGAGGCCAATGTTCGTTACTCTCAGTTTCGCCCCGCTCCCAAATTCTGGGTCTTCTGTCAACTTTTCCAATACTAAACCAGGGCCACCAAAGCCAAAGCCCTCTGTGGGGGAGCAATCCTCCAGCCATGGTCGTGCTTGCATAGCGAGCCATCGGAGGTCCCGGTAGCCGTCCTCCACCCACATATCTGCCCAAACCAGTCGATCTAGTTCTGATAGCCATTCCTCCATGGGCTGCTCTCCCAGGAAAAGCACTCGCAAGTCCCACCGGACCCAGTACCTCTCATCATCTGTGGGGAGGACCTTTCTATCACAATCCTTTTCTTGTTGAAGCCTCTCCCTCCATAGTTGCCGGCGGACAATGCTCCAGCAGCTCAGCTGGTCCAGTTCAGTCCCAGGACCATCCAGCTGGGTCAGTGCCTCCTGTACTCTCCTTAGGTACTCGGCTTCCATAGTTACCAGCTACTGTGGCCCTTCTCTGTCAGCAGGAATCGTGTGGAAGAAGCAGATCCCACCTCTGCCAACCAATGTGATGGATACCCCAGCTACCCTGACTGGGTAGCTCTGCCAAACGGGTCCTGCTTCCTCCCTGCCGACTGCAGATATGTAGCTGGCAAGTGACCACAGCCTGTAGCCACCCCTGATGCCCGACAGTACTCAGTGTCTCACCCTGTGGCAGACTCCAGCTACCCCGACTGGGTAGCTCTGCCAGAGGGTCCTTCCTTTGCCTGGAACAGGCTGCTATGTAGCCCAGGAAAGTGATTTTAGCTGGAGCCCACCCAAATAACTAGACAGACTAGTATTCAGGTAAGACAAGAACTGCCTTTATTGGGACAAACACACATCTTTTATACACACACACATCTTGATAAAACAGGGAGACAATGCCACAGTTTTCCCGCCATTCCCTGCTGACAGAGAAGGGCCCTCCAGACTGACCGGCGCCTCCATAGCAACCATAGTCCCACAGAATCCCAGGACACAGTGGTTACGGTTTTGGGGTGATCCCGGGGGAGCGATGGCACTTCCAGGGTGTCATTTGAAAGCTCTCGGTCCCCAGATGCCACAGTCCAAAAAGCGGCGTGATTCATATTGGGGACCGGAGATACAGCCCGTTGAAGTTATCGGAGTAGGGGTGTCCAAAACCCCCGGTTCCCAAAGCAGCTCCCCTCCGGTAATTCCCCCACCTCTTGTACTCCCTAGGGGCTACTAATCCCCAAAAGAGTGGAGCTCTGGGGCACATGGTTGCTTGAGCGACCAGGGGTAAAGTTAGCGGGTGTCCTGCTGTCCTGTGGCCGACCGGGAGTTCCAGGAGCCCGGACAGCCTGAGAGGGGTTAGGCAGGTGTCCATGGTGAGGTGGCCAACTGGGAGTTCCAGGGGCCCGGCCAGCCTAAGAGGGTTTTCCTGGTCATACACCAGCTTTTCACAAGACAAGCAAACCAAAGCTTCCAGGGATTGTGGTTGCTCTGAGGAGCCCAAAACCACTGAGAAACAACCGGGGTGAGGTTGTAGGGGGGTGGGGGGTAGTCTTAGCTGTCTGGTATCCGTGACAGTAGTGTTAGAAAAAAAACGACACGGAAAAGTGCCTTTACATAGTGGTCTATGGGGACTGTGTGTTCCCTGTAAATATATATGTATATGCTTATATACATGCATATTTATGTGTTAATATGTGCACGTACACATATTAACACATAAGTATATATGTATATAAGCATATATATATAGATATTTACATTTGCTGCCCATCGCTGCTTGACTTACCCTCTTCGCTACACTAGGTTCTCTGCCGTGCCTAACGGCATGAGAATGAGGCTCCCATTGGAGCCTATGGAAGCATGCTCTCATGAGTGCAAATGTTCCTGCGAGGTCGCATTTGCATTACGTCTAACTTGTAATACCAGCACACATTTACATGTGCTGGTATTACTGAGTGCAGCGCAAATATCGTGCTTGCATAAGAGATAGCCCTTAATAAGCATATTATTAAGATTCACAGTCAGGCTCTCAAGCTCGGTAGGAGACGCGCTATACTTACTGCGGGTCGGGTGCCTATGTACGGCTGGTGTCGCATTCCTGTTAAGCTGAAGTCGAGAGGCCCGCTACTGGCAGAGGATCTGCTGCAGTCAGAGCCAGAGGCTGTGCTTAGTTATGTCGGCTTAGTGCCAACATTATTAAGTGCAGTCATATCTGAATTATGCACTGATATCTGCATTATGCTTTCTTTATTTGCCTGTGCCCTATCTTTAGCGTTTTTCTATATCGTTACCTAGAAGTCACCTTGGCCTTGTTAGTGACACATAGGCCCCTATTTATCAAGGTCTGGCGGACCTGATCCGCTCGCCGTATTCAGCAGAGCTGTTGGTGCAACGCCGCCCCCTGCAGTCTCGCGGCCAATCGGCCGCCAGCAGGGCGGTGTCAATCAACCCGATCATACTCTATCGGGTTGAATTGCGGTGATGTCTGTCCGCCTGCTCAGAGCAGGCGGACAGGTTATGGAGCAGCGGTCTTTGTGACCGCTGCTTCATAACTGCTGTTTCCGTTCGGAGCTTGATAAATATGCCACAAAGTCTTAATGGGTGGTGTTAAAAGGTAATCTCAGGCTCTCATCAGGTGCTTGGTTATTCATATGGAGACTGAGGCATTCTTGTTCCTGGCCTGTTTCCCTGATCTTGACATTGGAAAGGTTTCTGGACTATGTTACCCACCTATCCTTTCTATTGAGATGCGCTACCTGTGTATTGATTTACTGCTTTATGAAATGTAAAACGGTATTCTGACCCTTTCCCTTATCCTTCTCCTTCCATGCCTGGTTTAAGATGGCTCTTCTAATGCTGACCTCTGGCTTGTTCATGGCTTACCTCTCTGCTGCACTGCCAGGTACCTGTTACCCATTCTCTGCAGGTTGTCCTTTTACTATCTTCTACTCTCCTTCGAATACTTGCAGTGTAATTTAGGTGCCATAATGGCAGCACCAATAATTAGAGAGAGGTGCATTTTGTGTTTAATATCCCTTTAAACTTTCAAACAGTGTTATGAGACTTTTCAATGTACTTTTATTATCAAACTGACTTTGTTCTATTGGTATCCTTTGTTGAAAAACATATGCACAGGAGCAACAATACACTACCGGGAGCTAGATGATTATTGGCGGCAACACATATTTGCTTCTGGTCATTGGCTTTCTAGATGTGTTCAGCTAGGTCACAGTAGCACATTGCTGCTCTGGGGCTGACTTAACCTGTGCAGTTAATCCTTTTATCCTGGGTATATAAAAAACATTATATTTAAGTGACAGAGCAATAATAAAATGCCCTAACAATATGCACTTTTAAATGCTGTTTTTATCTATGCATGATAGATTGTTTTAGTACAATGTCCCTTTAAAAGTCTTCAAGAAATGATAGTCAGATACAGGATTCTTAAGAAGTGTCAAATAATCATTCAGTAAATTGCCCTACAGGGCCTTAAAAAACAACACACTAAAATGTAATTATTTCCACACATTATTGTGTTTCCATAAGATCAAATCTCATGTAATTTAAATTACATCTCAACTGATGTTCTCTTCCAGGTTCCATGTTAAAAAAAAAAAAAAAAAAGACTTTATGTTATCAATGCTCATATCAGACATGTTCCAGCTTAGCTAATACTTCCAGAGCCAATTTCTAACTTTAATGCTGCAAACTACAGTGTCTGCCCAACGTGACTAGTATATCTGTAATACTGTTGGAAAGATCAAGGGCAATACATAATTGATGATCTGCTGCATAAATATGTATGAAGTTTTCAATAAAACATCATGTTTCAACATATTTTTTTTTTTTTTACTTTAATTTTCACATATATGTTCCAAATTGTTTTAGCAAAAGCAGGTTGATTTATGGTCATATTGAGCAGCCAGAAAATGTCGCTATCTTTTGAGTGTTCATGTTGGCTTGAAGCTTGCAATTTAAATGTGTTCAGCTGAAATAGAATTGCTTTGCCAGGGGGTTGTGGAAAGTGGAAACCTAACTTTTCAGCCAAACCTTAAAACAGTGTGATAAAGCTTTAAAAAAAAAAAAAAAATTACAAAACCCTGGCAATGATAATACAGTAACCAAAAACATAGGAGTGACTTCATGTAACAAAAGCATTTAACTCTTTAGCTCAAAACGACGAATAGCTATGCATTCTCATGCTCTATAGCAGCAAAGGGTTAACATTTTTAAAGGGATACGAAACAGTCTGCTTTATTGTTGTAATAATAAAACACTAAGCAGTCGCTTCTTAATAGAAACTATTGCGCTATGTATTATTCATCATTTTGAAAGGATTTTACTTTTTATTTCTTTGTTTAAACGTAATTTCTTCAAAGTTTATTACTTCGGGTTACAGCCCTACAAAGGGGCTGGGGTCTCTACCGTAAGGCTTATCTAGCTTGATATAATGCAACTTTTAGCGTAACATTAGCTGTTTTACTAGTCAGTGAATTCTAGATAAACAGGGAGTCAGTTTTGCCCATGCTCAGACATGGCAGAATGCAACTGAGGTTATCAACATGCCAGCTCTCTTATCTCCTTAAGGGTAATGGCTACAGTGAGAATTTGAAAGTGTTCATTTTGCAAGAAAACATGCAAGTTGTTTGTTTCTTTGTATGTTTACTTTGGTTTCACTAAAGGAGCACTGTTTTATCTCTCTTAGGCAGAAATCGTTGTTTACTGCTTACCTTCTCATTTATGATAGCACCAAATAATTCTATATCAAGGTCAATGTTCCAGTTTTAAGTTTGACATTATTAAAATTATTCACCTTGTCTTACACTTAATTAGTTCAAGGTGTTCTCGTCTCCATTCAACTTTGACAACCAACAAATGTAATTATATGTCTGAGATCATTAATATACATTTCCCATGAGACCATGGGAATATATAGACAAAAAACCATAGGTGCCTTTGGTAGCAAAAAAAATTGAAAAGCAGCTTATATCCATGTTGCCATATCATTCCTGGGCAGCACATATGTTGTTTTCAGTTGTTCCAGGTAGTGTAGTGGTAGAGGTGTACTGTCCCTCATACTCTCCCTGCCAGTGAGTATCTTGTTTAAAGTCCTCTTCCGTGCAACTTCCTCTCTGGACAAGGAGGAGATAAAAACCGGCACAAGCAATGATGTCGAAACCATGTGTAACCTTATATTTTACTGCCCAGTCCAGAGTGATATAATCTGGGTGGCAGAGAGAGGTTGACTCAGAATAGGATGCACATGTAAAGACCATTTTCCCGCACCTTACTACAGCAACAGCTCAGGAACCATTCTGGAGACTTCTCAAAAGGGGCAAGTGGGTTAAACACAAATATTTGTTTGTGTCTGAAATCAAATTATCACATAGTAGATAATATTTTAAATAGAGGTGGTGGGGTCACTGAGATGACAACCTTCATTTTGCCTAGAGCAGCATGAACCTAAACAACTGAAATTGACATTGGACAGAAATATCTTTAAATACCAGGCATCTGGGATTTCCTAGGACTTCAGTAAGGAAACTTTATTTTTATATAATTGACCTCATAAAGATATAATTTTACTCAATAGTAACCAATCATTTATACGCTATAAAATTATGAATATGTGGTCTGGTGGTCTACCAAAGATTTTTTTTTATTATTTTCCAGCTAATTTATTGGGATAGTATACAAATAATGGTTTATCGGCCCTTAAATACTTATTAAGAATATTTTAACATGGGCCCACTTCTACGCCTATCTTCAGATGAGGCATTACGTGAACCAGCTTATTAGAGAGGACCCACAATTCTGGGAACCGCACATATTTACTGTGTCAGTGTCTACTTTTAAGCTTGGAAGTTTCTCTATCTCGGGGATTTACAAAACACTGCTGAGCCATATTGAATCTAAACATTTAGCCCTACTAGAGAATAGATGGAGAGGCCACTTGGAAAGGGAGGATCTTCCAGAGCTAATCCAGCGCAGTGTAGAAAACGCTAAAAAAGCAACGCTGTCCATGACGTTGAGAGAGTCCCAGATCAGAATGCTGCATAAAGATTACATTATACCACGTAGGCTAGCTAAATGGAAACATGGGGTGAGGAATGAGTGTAGTAAGTGTAGGATTGGTGACCCGAACTTTCTTCATTACTTCTACACCTGCCCACGAGTTCACCAGTTCTGGGGTAGAATAGCCTTATGGATCACAAGGGTAATTAAAATCAAGGTCAAGATAGGGATAGAGCAAGTCTGCTTCCTGAATTGGGAGGAACAAGATACTAGACACACCTCACTACTCACCACTATGATCATGATTGCCAGAAAGGTCATACTGAGAGTTTGGACCGAAAGCGCTGCTCCCACCTTTATTGCATTTAAACACAACTTGCATAAGCAATTACTTACTGAACAATTAGACACCAAAATGGACACTGACAGAAGGCTTAGACACTTCATTACTAAATGGCGGAAGTACATTGATACTCTACCATTGGATTCACAAAAACAATTATTGCTCCCATTTGCGCATACTGAATACATGTTGACGGCCTCTTTAAGGGGAGAATGGACATTCCTACAACAAACACGAGGGGGCGGGGGGGGGGGGAGAGAGAATACCGCTATCTAGGATGATGAGACTGCTCTATGGCCCCTACCCCCTCCTGCTCACCCCCTACCCCTGACCCTTGTAGACCCTTTGATGTGTGAGTAGATTTTTTTTTTTTTTTTTTTCTCTCTTCCTCTTTTTCCGGACCGCACAGTATAATTTGAAACAGCAACCTTATAGAATGCTGGAAATGACTGCGCATAAATACTAGGCGCAAATGTTGGTGGTTAATTAAGGTTTAAGGGGGGTGGGAATGGGGAAGGGAAAGTTATTATCCTAAAGGAAAACTGTCATAGAATAACTGTAAAAACCAGAAAAAGGACCTGAGAGATTGATATATGATATACGACATTTTTGTACATTGCAACAATTTATACTCAGTTGTATAACTGCCTATTTATTCATGTAAATGTTGTCCTGGATGTAATTGTGCAATATCTCTTGTCCTCAATAAAACAGAATTTTAAAAAAAAAGAATATTTTAACATGGATTTTAGACACAGTTCAAAATTAACAACTATTTATTGATCCAATTCAAACAAAATACAATGGCCCCTATTTATCATCTGCTGGATGGGCAAGATTTGCTATCAGAAACCTCATCCACCCGTCTTCACAGCAAGCTGCTTGTGCTATGCTGATCCAATTTGATTGTTATGATTGACAGCCCCTGCTTGCGCATGATTGGCCGTGTGTGAGCAAGAATTGTCAATCATCACGATTAACTTGGATTGAGATGATTAAAAATCTACAACACTTTAAGTGGTGGAGAGGTTAAGTAGCTGCAGTCTTAAGACTAGTATTTTAGGCTCGCTGCAGGCCTTGAAGCTGCGTCAGCATCTTAATAAGAGCTAGATTACAAATGGCACGCAACAGATTGGGTTTTCACGATCATATGCACATTGTTTAAATTGTGCTGATATTACAAGTTGAGCACAATAGCTAGAATTATTACCGAAATTTTAGAACTGTGGTTAACTTTTCTGCGAAAATAAAAAGTGTCACAAAACAAATCAAAAATACATTAAAAAGTACACTTACACTGTCTAATAAAAATTATTAAAAAAAATATTGAAATACAAATGTTATAAGGACTCAAAGATCTCGGATGTTAGAGAAAAAGGCCTGCAAAGGGGTTTAACATTGAGATACATACATATACATATTTTAATATCTATATGTATGTATGTTTGTATGTATCTACTGTATCTATATGTCTATATATGTGTACATATGTATTTATGTATTTATATGTGTATATATGTAGTTACAGACATATATACACATATAAATATATAAATACACATGTAAACAATATAGACATATATATATAGATATTAGTGTATTAGAACCTTTTGCCATTAAGTAGATGAAAACATGTAAAAGCATATTTATGCAATATTCATATTTAATATAGGTTTTAACAACTTACTGTAAATATTTCACATTGCAATGTTCTTTACATAGGGGAATATGGTCTTTGTATTTTAAAAAAGATATTCCTATATATATATATATATATATATATATATATATATATATATATATATATATATATATATAATATATATATATATATATATATACTGTATATATCGATACCTATATATAATCATATATATATATATATATTTACATACATATAAATTATACATATTTGTTTAAAAAAACATCATATATATGTAGAAATATGTAATTATGAATAAATAGAACATATAACGTTATGTAAAGAACATTGGAATATGAAATATTCATATATTCATGTCTGTTTAGCGCTAATGAGAAAATGTGATGGTGTTTGCGTGAGAGTGGGGTGAACGCGCACGTGGTATCCTAAATTCGTTTTTTTTGCACTAGTCGGGTTACCGCTAGAGCCAAAACAGTAATTTCAACTTGTAATACCAGTGAAACGTAACTAGCGTAAAAATATTAATTCTAGTGGAGTTATCGCTATAGCAAAAACGCAAAATACCGCTCCACTTGTAATCTGACTCTTAATGGGGTCAAATATATTTTTTTTTATAATTTTTTTACTCTTTATAATTACCTTTTTTAAATATTAGAAGCAATTAAGGTACTATATCGTACATAACTCTGTACAAACAACTTAACACATTCTGCTGAGTGACAAATCCCTCACATAAGAATTCAGCATCACACATATTTATTCCAGCTTAAACTAATACGCTCAATTTCCACTTTCTTAGTTTGACCTGCCAAATTATTTATGACAGCACAGAAACAGCTTTAAAAAATATGGTCAATAAAATATACAATGTTTTTCTCTCTAAAACATTTAATTAAAAGTGGTAAGAAGGCGAGATTTGGCCATAAAAGAAGAAAATCTTTGCCACAGAGATTGTGCCAGATAAATATTCCTTGACACTTTTCAGATCTCTTGTGGGTTTTTTTTTTATTAGGTTTAAGAAACAACAAATCTGGAAAAAACATACTTAACCTCTTATGTACTAAGTAGATATGATTATTCAAGATACCCACCCAAGGTTATTAGAGCATGTCATTTTAAGACTATCGATACTACACTACTGTGTGTTTAATCCACAAAAAGGGCTTATGCACACAGTACAAAAGTCGCTCCGGACAACTCAGATGTGCATCTAGTGCTGCTGATTAGATCTGCGGCTATTTCCGCTTGTGACCACCAGTGCTCTGCTGGTCCCAAATGCCCCTTCTACTGTGTGTTTAACCCCTTTGCAAAGGTTAAAATTACATGTTCTCACACATTTAAAGCATGTCATTTTTTAACTATTATGGCCCTTTAATATACCCTGCATATGCTCCATTGCTATTATATTCTGATTACAGTTAGTGCCGTGTTTACATAGTTGGTAATAATTATCAGTAGCGGCTAAGTATTAAAGAGACACTCAAGTCAAGTAGAGTCTCAGAAAGAGCATGCCATTTTTAACAATCTCCCAATTTACTTCCATTAACAAAATAAAATTACCATCTACTACTGAGCATGTGCAAGAATTCACAATATACTGTACGTACAAGTATTTGTGATCCGACACAGATCGATGGTTACGTCACTACAGATGTTCCGAACGCAAGTTCGGCACAATCTGACTACTTTTGGTGGTTATCAAACTACTACCAGGTACGCTCGGCACTATTCCAGCCCAGCGTACCTGGATTTCAATCCGCCGCCCTGGAGGCGGCGGATCCCATAGGAATCAATGGGAGTCTGACCATAGCGAAAGCTCATATTCGCTGCTGCCCGATATCCCATTGATTCCTATGGGAGATGTCTGCACCTAACACCCTAACATGTACCCTAAGTCTAAACACCCATAATCTGCCCCCCGTACACCACCGCAACTAAATAAATTTATGACCCCCTAAACCGCCGCTCCCGGACCCCGCCGCCACCTACATTATACATATTAACCCCTAATCTGCCGCCCCCTATACCGCCGCCACCAACATAAACTTATTAACCCCTATCCTGCGGATCCTGGACCCCGCTGCAACTAAATAAATTGTTTAACCCCTAAACCGCCGCTCCCGGACCCCGTCGCCACCTATATTAAAGTTATTAACCCCTATCCTGCCCCCCCATCCCACCGCCACCTATATTAAAATTATTAGCCCCTATCCTGTCCCCCCTATACCTCCGCCACCTATATTAAAATTATTAACCTCTAAACCTAAGTCTAACACTAACCCTAACCCCCCCCTACCTTAAATATTATTTTAATAAATCTAAATAATATTACTCGTATTAACTAAATTAATCCTATTTAAAACTAAATACTTACCTGTAAAATAAACCCTAAGATAGCTACAATATAACTAATAATTATATTGTAGCTATTTTAGGATTTATTTTTATTTTACAGGCAACTTTGTATTTATTTTAACTAGGTACAGTAGTTATTAAATAGTTATTAACTATTTAATAACTACCTAGCTAAAATAAGTACAAAATTACCTGTAAAATAAATCCTAACCTAAGTTACAATTAAACCTAACACTACACTATCATTAAATAAATTAAATAAATTACCTACAATTACCTAAATTAAATTAAATTAAATTAACTAAACTATAGTACAAAAAAACAAACACTAAATTACAGAAAATAAAAAAGAATTACAAGAAGTTTAAACTAATTACACCTAATCTAAGCCCCTTAATAAAATAATAAAGCCCCCCAAAATAAAAAAATGCCCTACCCTATTCTAAATTACCAAGTAACCAGCTCTTTTACCAGCCTTAAAAGGGCTTTTTGCGGGGCATTGCCCCAAAGTAATCAGCTCTTTTACCTGTAAAAAAATACAACCTTCCCAACATTAAAACCCACCACCCACATACCCCTACTCTAACCCACCCAAACCCCCTTTAAAGAAAACTAACACTAAACTCCTGAAGATCTCCCTACCTTGAGCCATCTTCACCCAACCGGGCCGAAATCTTCATCCAAGGTGCGCACAGGAGGTCCTTCATCCGGTAGAAGTCTTCATCCAGGCGGCGTCTTCAATCTTCATCCATCCAGAGCGGAGCGGAGCCATCTTCAAAGGAGCCAACGCAGAGCCATCCTCTTCAACCGATGACTGAATGATGAACGAAGGTTCCTTTAAGGGACGTCATCCAAGATGGCGTCCCTCGAATTCCGATTGGCTGATAGGTTTCTATCAGCCAATCGGAATTAAGGTAGGAAAAATCTGATTGGCTGATTCAATCAGCCAATCAGATTGAAGTTCAATCCGATTGGCTGATACAATCAGCCAATCGGATTGAGCTTGCATTCTATTGGCTGATCGGAACAGCCAATAGAATGCACGGTCAATCCGATTGGCTGATTGAATCAGCCAATAGGAGTTTTCCTACCTTAATTCCGATTGGCTGATAGAATCCTATCAGCCAATCGGAATTCGAGGGACGCCATCTTGGATGACGTCTCTTAAAGGAACCTTCATTCGTCGTTCCGTCGGTTGAAGAGGATGGCTCCACGTCGGCTCCTTTGAAGATGGCTCCACTCCGGATGGATGAAGATTGAAGACGCCGCCTGGATGTAGACTTCTTCCGGATGAAGGACCTCCTCTGCGCACCTTGGATGAAGATTTCGGCCCAGTTGGGTGAAGACGGCTCAAGGTAGGGAGATCTTCAGGGGGTTAGTGTTAGGTTTTTTAAGGGTGGTTTGGGTGGGTTAGAGTAGGGGTATGTGGGTGGTGGGTTTTAATGTTGGGGGGTTGTATTTTTTTTTTACAGGTAAAAGAGCTGATTAGCCCCGCAAAAAGCCCTTTTAAGGGTTGGTAAAAGAGCTGGTTACTTGGTAATTTAGAATAGGGTAAGGCATTTTTTTATTTTGGGGGGCTTTATTATTTTATTAGGGGGCATAGATTAGGTGTAATTAGTTTAAACTTCTTGTAATTCTTTTTTATTTTCTGTAATTTAGTGGTTTTTTTTACTATAGTTTAGTTTATTTAATTTAATTTTAGGTAATTGTAGGTAATTTATTTAATTTATTTAAGGATAGTGTAGTGTTAGGTTTAATTGTAACTTAGGTTAGGATTTATTTTACAGGTAATTTTGTACTTATTTTAGCTAGGTAGTTATTAAATAATTAATAACTATTTAATAACTATTGTACCTAGTTAAAATAAATACAAAGTTGCCTGTAAAAAAAATAATCCTAAAATAGCTACAATATAATTATTAGTTATATTGTAGCTATCTTAGGGTTTATTTTACAGGTAAGTATTTAGTTTTAAAAGGAATAATTTAGTTAATAATATTAACTTTTATTTAGATTTATTAAAATAATATTAAAGTTAGGGGGGTGTTAGTGTTAGACTTAGGTTTAGGGGTTAATAAGTTTAATATAGGTGGCGGTGGGCTCCGGGTGCGGCGGTTTAGGGGTTAAACTATTTATTTATTTGTGGCGGGGTCCGGGATCCGCAGGATAGGGGTTAATAACTTGAATATAGGTGGCGGCGGTGTAGTGGGGGGCAGGATAGGGGTTAATAGGTATGATGTAGGTGGCAGCGGGATCCGGGAGTGGCGGTTTAGTGGTTAATACATTTATTATAGTTGTGGCGGGGTCCAGGAGAGGTGGTTTAGGGGGTAATAACTTTATTTAGTTGTGGGGGGCTCCGGTAGTGTTGGTTTAGGGGGTAAACAGTGTAGTTTAGTGTGGGTGCTTAGTGACAGGCTATCAAAAAAGCTGCGAAGAAGCCGATGAGCAGCAAGATCGATGATTGTCAGTTAACAACAGTCCGCTGCTCATCGCTCCGTGCTTGGTGCGTGGCTTCTTGACAGCTTTTTTGATAACTTTGGCGAACGTATTCAGGTCCGCGGCGGCGATGGTAGGCGAGCTTAGGCGAGCGTATTGGGCCGGCGAATGCAGGAAAGTAGACGGCTTCATACATAGAGGCCTATGTGCTATTGCATTGTCTTTTTATCATCCATTTGTTGATTATGCAAATCTACTGTATTTACTGGTCCTTTAAAGTGAAAGAAACAAATAAAGGGGACCTTTATTCATGATGTATAACATAGTTCATGCAGAAAGCTCCTTTATTTGTTTCAAGCGTTCACAGTTCTGAGCTGCTAAGGCAGCCCACGGCAGAACGCTGTTTTGCTTGAGAGGTGACGTTTTTACCTCTTAGGCAATAGCTGTGCAGTAAATCTGGCTTGTCTCCCTGTGGTGCCAGATTTCCCACACGCTATTTGCTAAGAAGTGGAAACGTCAGCGCTTAGAAAAACAGTGTTCTGCCGTGGGCTGCCTGAGCAGCTCAGAACGACGATCGATTGAAACAAACAAAGGAGCTTTCTGTATCTTATACTTCATGAATGAAAGTCCCCTTTATTTGTTTCAATGGTCAATCCTATCCTTTCGCAAACTCTAGGATTGACTTTCACTTTTCCTTTTCAACACACAACGTCTATTGCGAGTTTACAACATACCTTTTTTCTTGCATAGGGACCAATTCTAAAAAGAATGCTGGCCTTGAGTCGATTTCCAGTCCAACACTTCCTCATGGAATTCTTTTTAAAAGGGGCTACCCTCCGAGTGGTGAGCTGTCTCTCATAAAAATAATGTTAGCTCTCTGCTATGTAAAAGTT
The DNA here is from genome assembly GCF_027579735.1 of Bombina bombina. Taxonomy (NCBI): domain Eukaryota; kingdom Metazoa; phylum Chordata; class Amphibia; order Anura; family Bombinatoridae; genus Bombina; species Bombina bombina. Next base: position 254,832,311 of record NC_069504.1, on the reverse strand, counting down.
CTCATTGGAGAATGAAGGACACAGGAAGAACCTGGCGTATGTTTAAACTTTAATATTATGCCTAATACAAAGCAAATGGCAGTGTTTTCAATGCACTGTACCTTAAAATTGTTGTTATTTTCATATGCATAGGTTTTCTTGTCAGAGGAATTAGTGTTTTCAAAATTTTTATAAAAGCTGACCAATTTTTAATTTGCAAGAAAAAACAGTGTGATCTGTAGGGTGAAAATGTTTACAGAATTACTCTGGTATTTGAGAGACAACACATATATAAGCATATTAATACATTACTATATATGTACATATATATATAGACACACACATATATACAGTATCCCACAAAAGTGAGTACTCCCCTCACATTTTTGTAAATATTTTATTATATCTTTTCATGTGACACTGAAGAAATGACACTTTGCTACAATGTAAAGTAGTGAGTGTACAGCCTGTATAACAGTGTAAATTTGCTGTCCCCTCAAAATAACTCAACACACAGCCATTAATGTCTAAACCATTGGCAACAAAAGTGAGTACACCCCTAAGTGGAAATGTCCAAAATGGGCCCAATTAGCCATTTTCCTTCCCCAGTGTCATGTGACTCGTTAGTGTTACAATGTCTTAGGTGTGAATGGGGAGCATGTGTGTTAAATATGGTGTTATCGCTCTCACACTCTCTCATACTGGTCACTGGAAGTTCAACATGGCACCTCAAGGCAAAGAACTCTCTGAAAATCTGAAAAAAAAATGGTTGCTCTACATAAAGATGGCCTAGGCTATACGAAGATTGCTAAGACCCTGAAACTGAGCTGCAGCATGGTGGGCAAAACCATACAGCAGTTTCACAGGACAGGTTCCACTCAGAACAGGCCTTGCCATGGTCGACCAAAGAAGTTGAGTGCACATGCTTAGCGTCATATCCAGAGGTTGTATTTGGGAAATAGACTCATGAGTGCTGCCAACATTGCTGCAGAGATTAAAGGGATGGGGGGGTCAGGCGTTCAGTGCTAAGACCATACACCACACACTGCATCAAAATTGGTCTGCATGGCTGTGGTCCCAGAAGGAAGCCTCTTCTAAAGATGATGCACAAGAAAGCCTGCAAACAGTTTGCTGAAGACAAGCAGACTAAGGACATGGATTACTGTAACCATTTCCTGTGGTCCTATGAGTCCAAGATAAACTTATTTGGTTCAGATGGTGTCAAGTGTGTGTGGCGACAACCAGGTGAGGAGTACAAAGACAAGTGTGTCTTGCCTACATTCAAGCATGTTGGTGGGAGTATCATGGTCTGGGCCTGCATGAGTGCTGATGGCACTGGGGAGCTACAGTTCATTGAGGGAACAATAAATGCCAACATGTACTGTGACATACTGAAGCAGAGCAAGATCCCCTCCCTTTGGAGACTGGGCCGCAGGGCAGTATTCCAATATGATAACAACCCCAAACACACCTCCAAGACGACCAATGCCTTGCTAAAGAAGCTGAGGGTAAAGGTGATGGATTGGCCAAGCATGCTTCCAGACCTAAACCCTATTGAGCATCTGTTGGGCATCCTCAAACAGAAGGTGGGGGAGCACAAGGTCTCTAATATCGACCAGCTCCGTGATGTCATATTGGAGGAGTGGAAGAGAACTCCAGTGGCAACCTGTGAAGCTCTGGTGAACTCCATGCCCAAGAGGGTTAAGGCAGTGTTGGAAAATAATGGTGGCCACACAAAATGTTGACACCTTGGGCCCAATTTGGACATTTCCCCTTAGGGGTGTACTCACTTTTGTTGCCAACAGTTTCGACATTAATGGCTGTGTGTTGAGTTATTTTGAGGGGATAGCAAATTTACACTGTTATACAGGCTGTATACTCACTAATTTTACATTGTAGCAAAGTGTCATTTCTTCAGTGTTTGTGGGATACTGTATATATATATATATATATATATATATATATATATTTAAATATCAAATATTGATTTATTTATCAAAAAACACCACACATCCACCTGTTAGTGCCTACAGCAATTCATGAAATAAAAGACATATAAACACACATATGGGAAACCAGGTCTCAGAGGGAACATAACTATATGCAAACGGACATCCGCTTACAGGGTATATGTATCCCTAGAAAGTAACATCAGCTTAGTGCATAGTATATAGCAAATTCACACTTCACAAAGATCTCTATAGGCAGAGCATGGACCGCAGACTTAGCTGCACTCTAGGTCACAAATAAAGCACAGTCATTGAAAATACTTGCAGGCTCCTCTGGAGGTATACCTCGTGGGTTGTGGACATTCGGGCTTACTGCTCACTCCTCACCTCATCTCTGAACATCTCTCCAGCAGCGTGACGTATGGTGAAGAAGTGGCTTCTCTGAAACAATCATCCGTGAAAGGTTCCAAGCACCAAGGCTGCTCTTCATTGGCCAACATCGTTTCCAGCTGGTAGATCAACGTGTTTTCAAAAAACACATCTCCTCTGATCACAAGATATTCTTCTGTAGGTAGTCTTTCAAACTTTACATTTCTGCAAGGGTCCACCACAATAAAAAGGAAAGTTACAGTCCTTAATACATATACACTGCTACGTAGTCACACTACTGCAAAGTGCCACACAGGCAGGCGAGTCTCTCCAAACGGCTATTGGATCCTGGAAAACTTGATATTACACAGCTCCCATATTCTTTACAAACAGCAAACTGGTAATAGCCAACTCACACCAGTTTTAGGGTTAAACACTTAAGTGACTATGTAGCAGTGTATATGCATCAAGGACTGTAATTTTCCTTTTTATTGCCGTGGACCCTTGCAGAAATGTACAGTTTGAAAGACTACCTACAGAAGAATATCTTGTGATCAGAGGAGACGTGTTTTTTTAAAACACGCTGATCTACCAGCTGGAAACGCTGTTGGCCAATGAAGAGCAGCCTTGGTGCTTGGAACCTTACACAGACGATTGTTTCAGAGAAGCCACTCCTTCACCATACGGCTCGCTGCTGGAGAGACGTTCAGAGATTAGGGGAGGAGTGAGCAGTAAACCTAAATGTCCACAATCCACAAGGTAATACCTCTGGAGGATCCTGCAAGTATATCGAATGGCTGTGCTTTATTTGTGACCTAGAGTGCAGCTAAGTCTGCGGTCCATGATCTGCCTATAGAGATCTTTGTGAAGTGTGAATTTGTTGCTATATGCTATGCATATGCACTAAGCTGATGTTACTTTCTAGGGATACATATACCCTGTAAGCGGATGTCCGTTTGCATATAGTTATGTTCCCGCTGAGACCTGGTTTCCCATATGTGTGTTTATATATCTTTTATTTCATGAAGTACCGTAGGCACTAACAGGTGGATGTGTGGTATTTTTTGATAAATAAATCGATATTTGATATTTGAATTTACATCCGTGTGCTGTCTTAAATCCCTTTCTATCTAGGATAGTATTGTATTTCCTATAATTCTTTCTTTTTTCGTTTGTTATAAATTGAACTTTATAAGGGAAACACCGGTCCCCAAATCAAGCAGTATTAACTACTCTCTCTATTTCCATAATTTTCAATATATTTATTTATACATACATACAAATACATCTTTAGCAATCTATCTGTATGTATCTCTTTGTAAAATCCCTTTGTCAGCTTTTTTTTTTCTAACACCCGAGATCTCCTATCTCTTAGCCCTTATAACTTTTGTGTGCAATCTATTTTTTTAAAATATTTGTTTATTAGACAGTGTTAATACTAGTGTAACTGTACCTTGTAATGTATTTTTGAAGTGTTTCGTGAAACTTTTTTATTAAGCAAAATTGTTAACCACAGCTCTTCGAGGGTGGAAAGGATTGTTGCGTAAAAGGCGATTGCACAAGCGCAATCACGATTTTTCAAGACTTGTAATATCAGGGCAATGAAAATTGATTGTGAAAGACCATATCGTGTGCGGGAGACATACCGTGCAACTTGTAATGTTGCACAATATGTATACTGGCATTATTTGCTATTTTTTATTTTTTTATTGATTGAGAAGACATGGTTTTCTGATTTGGCCGATTATCATCTGAAATCAAGAAAAACAGTGCAGGAAATCCCAGATATCAGCCTAGATTACAGGAAGAGAACAATTGATAGCACAGGCTGCTATATCCATATTGTGATCCTGAGCTAAGAATAGAGGACACTCCTGTATTACAAGTGAATTTAAAGTCATTTACAAGATAACATAAGTGCTGCCAACATTTTGTTTAGCCCAGCCTATACTTTCAAAGGATAGCACAGGGCTTGCTAAAATCACTCAAACTACAAGTGGTGAGTTATGTGTTGCGCTCAAGCAGACAAATTTAGTGCACCCGAAGATATGAAGTAAAGTGTTAAAATATAATAAAATAAAGTAATTCACACACAGGCCATTTTGGCATTTTTGCTCAGTATTGGTTTCCCCATATGAATCTAAGTTTTTTTTAGTGATAACCTATATGGGTACATAAAACAACAATAAAAAGGAATTTATTACTGAAAAATGGGGGAAAATGAAAACTTTTTATGCAGTTTTCTATTCAACTAGTTCTACAAAACTAGTTTAGCTAAAGCAGAATACTTCCAAATAGATTTATTATGTTGTCCTGATTTTAGGTATACCCAATGGGGCATATTTATCAAGGTCTGGTGGACCTGATCCGACACTGCGGATCAGGTCCGCCAGACCTCGCTGAATATGGCGAGCAATACGCTCGCCGTATTCAGCATTGCACCAGCAGCTCACAAGAGCTGCTGGTGCAACGCCGCCCCCTGCAGACTCGCGGCCAATGGGCCGCCAGCAGAGGGGTGTCAATCAACCCGATCGTACTCGATCGGGTTGTATTGTGGCGATGTGTGTCCGCCTGCTCAGAGCAGGCGGACAGGTTATGTAACAGCGGTCTCTGTGACCGCTGCTTCATAACTGCTGTTTCTTGCGAGTCTGAAGACTCCCCAGAAACAGGGGCCATCAAGCTCCGTACGGAGCTTGATAAATAGAGCCCACAATGTCTAGATTTCCAAGTAATTTATAACAAATATAGGTCAATTACTACAAAACAAATTATTGGTTTAATGGTAACATTTGCTATGCTTGAACTGTAAGCTAAATAGTGGTCACCCAGTTCAAAACTGCTACACAAAAGTAAATATTTGTAGACTTTAGACACCTCAAGGTATTTACCAAGAGCTATTTCTGACACTTTGTTTTTAACTCTTTTATCGCATATGGCAGAAAATAAATTTTAGGTAACAAAAGAAAAAAATATTAAAATAAACTTTATGTCCCTGAGCTCCCTGGCTAAGATTGCCTCCATTATACTATTTCTGCAATGCCTCCTTGTGTGTGTTTTTGTATGTGTGTATTGGTATGTGTGTATTTGTATGTGTGTATTTGTATGTGTGCATGTGTATGTGTGCATGTGTATGTGTGTATTTGTATGTGTGCATGTGTATGTGTGCATGTGTATGTGTGTATTTGTATGTGTGTATTGGTATGTGTGTATTTGTATGTGTGCATGTGTTTGTGTGTATTTGTATGTGTGCATATGTATGTGTGTATTTGTATGTGTGCATGTGTATGTGTGTATTTGTATGTGTGTATTTGTATGTGTGCATGTATATGTGTGCATGTGTATGTGTGTATTTGTATGTGTGTATTTGTATGTGTGTATTGGTATGTGTGTATTTGTATGTGTGCACGTGTTTGTGTGTATTTGTATGTGTGCATGTGTATGTGTGTATTTGTATGTGTGCATGTGTATGTGTGCATGTGTATGTGTGTATTTGTATGTGTGCATGTGTATGTGTGCATGTGTATGTGTGCATGTGTATGTGTGCATTTGTATGTGTGCATGTGTATGTGTGTATTTGTATGTGTGCATGTGTATGTGTGCATGTTTATGTGTGCATGTGTATGTGTGTATTTGTATGTGTGCATGTGTATGTGTGCATGTGTATGTGTGCATTTGTATGTGTGCATGTGTATGTGTGTATTTGTATGTGTGCATGTGTATGAGTGTATTTGTATGTGTGCATGTGTATGTGTGCATGTGTATGTGTGCATGTGTATGTGTGCATTTGTATTTGTGCATGTGTATGTGTGTATTTGTATGTGTGCATGTGTATGTGTGCATTTGTATGTGTGCATGTGTATGTGTGTATTTGTATGTGTGCATGTGTATGTGTGTATTTGTATGTGTGCATGTGTATGTGTGCATGTGTATGTGTGCATTTGTATGTGTGCATGTGTTTGTGTGTATTTGTATGTGTGCATGTGTATGTGTGCATTTGTATGTGTGCATGTGTATGTGTGCATGTGTATGTGTGCATTTGTATGTGTCCATGTGTATGTGTGCATGTGTATGTGTGCATGTGTATGTGTGTATTTGTATGTGTGTGTGTCAGTGACATATTTAGGTTTTGTGCTGCCCGAAGCACTCAAAAGTCTATTACACTAGAAAATATTTTCTAAGCACATTGTTGTTATTTTCTTTACTTCTCTTGAAACAGCCTTAGCTTCTTAAATGGATAGTTAATACCTTGTAATTACAAGACATTTCTGTTGTGTTGCTATAGAATAACATATTAACCAAATCTTAATGTTTTTAAAAAAATGAACAATATTTTTTTTGCAATTATTATTCACCCACCATTTGTCTTGTTTGGAGGAGACAAATTGGGCTTTAGTCCACAAACAACAAGGCAAGTCACTGTCATAATGTTAGTATAAAGTACATTGTTTTGCAATTGTTTTCAGTTAAAGCCAATTAACGAAACATATGTAGTAGAGAAAGTCTTTAAAAAGTCAGCAGGGAGCATTTAAAGTTCTGAGAATTTGAAAATTCTTAAAGGACGACTAAATACAGTAGACTTGAATAATTGATCATACACAATAATAAAACAACAACAATGTAATAGCACTTATTTTTAATTTGAAATGAGCAGTAGATTATTTGCAGGCAAATTTCAAAGTTAATCCAATCTCCCTCATGTGACAAACATCAGCTAATCACAAAATGCATACAGGCAGTCCCCGGGTTACGTACAAGATAGGGACTTTAGGTTTGTTCTTAAGTTGAATTTGTATGTAAGTTGGAACAGGCACTTTTTTTAGGTGAAACTCTAGCCAAACATTTTTGTTTTGTTTTGGATAGCATAGGATAAAGTTTGTTTTGCTATCTGTGCCCCTGTTCAGAAAATTTCACATCACTTTCTGTCCTTGTGACAATTGGATTTTCAGTATTTTGGATTATCCTGGAAAGAAGGATTGTCGATAAAGCTCTATTTTCTCTGTATGTAAGTACGAGTTGTACTGAAGTCGGATGTCTGTAACCCGAGGACTGCCTGTATACGTAAATACTGTGTAACCTCAGAAAGTGTGCATATGAAGATTGTACACTTTTAATAATGAAAGTATATTGGAAAGTTTTTTGTTTGTTTTTTTAAGTTAGATCATTAAATGTTACTTTTGGTTTTAGTGGGGTTTTTTTTTAACTTTCATAGTTAAATTACATAGAAAATAGGGCTAACAAAATGATGAAAGTATATTGCATAGTTTTACTATGCATAACTAAACATTTTGCGCTTGATTACGAGTGTCCGGCTAAGTGTAGCGCAAGTGTTAAGTTTGCTTGAGCGCAATTGAATTTAATGTGCATCAGGTTAATATAAATATAAAAGGGGTACCTTGCCTTGAATCCTCTGTGTGCGGCGGACGATCGCATGAAGAGGAACTCCACGTCAGACCGATGTACCTCCGTGCATCCACTGACCACTCCGCCTCCGCAGGGATAAAGAAGATAGAAGATGCCGGTCCCGTGATGGATTATTATTATTATACTTTATTTATGAATCTCCAACATATTCTGCAGCGCTGTCCATGGATACAATTCATTTAAATAAAACAATGCTATAAAACTTGCATGAGACAGGACAAAATTTACAAAAACATACAGGAGGAATTGAGGGCCCTATTCCCATGGGAACTTGCAATCTAGAAGGGTAGGAGGTTGAGAAATAGGAGATGAGGACTGCAAGATTGAGAAAGATGTTAATGCATGATGGATGAAGGTGGAGCTATCTGGATGAAGATGCTTCGCTGCTGTGATGAAGATCTTTCGCCAGACTTTAAGTACCGATTTCAGGGTTAGTGTTAGGTAATTTATTTAGTTTTTTTGGAGTGATTTTTTTTTTTTAGATTACGGCTTTTTTATTTTGATGGGCTGAAACAGAGTTTAATGCCCTTTTAAGGGCAGTAAAAGAGCTGAATGCCCTTTTAAGGGCAATGCCCATACAAATGCCCTTTTCAGGGCAATGCCCATACAAATTCCCTTTTCAGGGCAATGGGTAGATTAGTTTTTTTTAGTTAGTTTTTTTTATTTTGTGGGTTGGGGTTTGTAATGTTAGGGGGTGTTAGTTGTACTTTTATAGCAAAAGAGCTGTCCTACAAAAGGCCATTTTAAGGTCTATTGGTAGTTTATTATAGATTAGGTTTTTTTATTTTGGGGTGTATTAGAATAGGAATTTGTTTTATTATTTTGGATAATTTTGTTTGTTATTTTCTGTAATGGCATTTTTTTTATTTTTAATGGGCCGAAAAAGAGCTGAATGCCCTTTTAAGGGCAATGCCCATACAAATGCCCTTTTCGGGGCAATGGGTCGATTTTTAAGGACCCTTGGTATCTTATTATAGATTAGGTTTTTTTTATTTTGGGGTGTTTTTTTTTAAAATTTGGTATTAGAACAGGAATATTTTCATTGTTTTGGATAACCTTGTTTTGGTATTTTTTGTAATGGTAGTTTTTTTATTGTTTGTAATTTTAGTGTTTATTATTTTTTGTAATTGTAGTTTTAATTTTTTAGTAATCTTAGGTTTTTTATTTTTAGTAATGTTAGGTTTTATTAGTATAAGTTTAGGTTTTATTTTTATTTCACAGGTAAGTTTGTATTTATTTTAACTAGGTAGTTAGTAAATAGTTATATTGTAGCTAGCTTAGGTTTTATTTTTATTTCACAGGTAAGTTTGTATTTATTTTTAAATAGATAGTTAATAATTGTAACATTAATTTAGGTCTATTTTAATTATGTTAAAGTTAGGGGGGGTGTTAGTTTTAGGGGTCAATATAGTTTTAATTTAGGTTGTTGCGATGTGGGGGGTTGCAGTTGAGAGGTTTATAGGTTTAGCTAGTGTTGGCCTTGTGGGTGTACGGTGGTTTAGTGGTTAATAGGTTTATTTAGTGTTTTATTTAGTGTTGGCGATGTGGGTGTACGGCGGTTTAGGGGTTAATAGGTTTATTTAGTGTTGGCGATGTTGGGGAACTGCGGTTTAGGGATTATTAGGTTTTAGTTAGTGTTGGCGATGTTTGGGTATAGCGGTTTTGGGGTTAATAGGTTTATTTAGTGTTTTAGTTATTGTCGGGGAACAGCGGTTTAAGGGTTAATAGGTTTAGTTAGTGTCGGCAATGTGAAGGGGTGGCGGTTTAGGGGTTAATAGGTTTGGTTAGTGTTGGCGATGTGGGGAGATGGCAATTTAGGGGTTAATATCTTTATTTAGTGTCAGGTATGTGGGTTGGGCGGTGGTTTTAGATCATTTTGTTTCGGCAATCGGCGGCATGTTAGTTATGTTAAGTTAAATAGTTTTTTTCGGATCCTTTTGTTTTTTTCGGATCCATTCTTTATTCATATGCATTATTCTATTCCAAACTTCAAAATAAAATAATGCATATGAATAAAGAATGGATCCGAAAAAACGTACGGATCTGAAAAAAAAGATTTAACTAATTTGCCGAAATTATTTTTTTAACTAATGAAAACGAAACAAAACAAAATTTTTAGCATTGTACATGTCTAGTTTGGGTTAGCGTGCGAGTCAGATTTTTTTTCCCAATTTTTCTTCTCCATCAACTTTTATGGGGGAAGAGGTTATCTTTTGCGCGACAGTCTAATTGCGCTCGAAGTAAGCTGTTTGCATGTGTCAGGTTAGTGCAAGCGCAATAACTTTTTACTTTCAACTCAAAATATCAGTGCAACCCAATGCATGCAAAAAGATTACTTCTTGCACAATTAGCGCTCTTACCAATATGAAGGGAAGTATTATCTGCAGATAGGTTCAGCCATGGGAACTAAATTTGCTCCTGCATATGTCAACATGTATATGGGCTGGATTGAGTTAAACCACATTTTTGCAGGTAATTTCCCATACTCAAAGAATATGATGGGCATTTTTTATATATGAATGAAAATGATTAGAATCTATATTTTGCGTGTAAAAGCAATGAGAAAACAATAGACTACTTAGATTTGAAATTAGTGATAGAACCATCAAAACAAAATAATTACGTCAGTATATAGAAACCACAAGCACCCTAAAGAAGGAATCACAAAAGGCCAACATTTACACATTTGTAGAAAATGTACCAGCTTGGTCAGATATCAACAACAAGAACAAGAATTAACAGATAGATTGGCCAATAGGGGGTATGATATATGTTCTATAAAGAAATTAGAGAAAGAAGTAGCCAGAACTGATAGGTCAAGCCTGCTCAGTCCTGAGATATATACAGCTGAACAGTAAACAATGGCACTACAAAGGGGCAATCTCCCAATTACGTCAATAAGATTATTATTTTGTTTGACTCTGTCTGTTATCTAGACATAGGGAATAGTGCTTTGCAAGATTAAACTTAAACCAAATAAGTTAAGTAAAGAAGAGATTCCCACTATAGATTGCACATCAGAACTCTCTGCCCTAACTACTAAAGCAGAATAGAAAAGAATAATAAAAATTAACTTTTATTAATATTACACATAAAATTGTGTAAAAATGTAATTAAAATAGAGAAAGAAGAGAGTTGAAGTAATGAACCCTGACAAATTACAAAAAATAGGCCTTTGTGGTCCAATGACCTAATATGATTGTTCCAGGGTTAGTGTATCTGGAACAGTAATATTAAGTAGAGGAGTAAAATATAATCAGTATGTTTCCTCTAATGAGTTCCCACCCAAGAGCATTCTATTGGCACATAATCCATGCTATTTCAGTGTGTAATATAAAAAGTAATATAGAGATAATGGTATTTCCTTCTTAATACAGGGAGAGTCCACAGCTGCATTCATTACTAGTGGGAATACAGAGCCTGGCCACCAGGAGGAGGCAAAGACACCCCAGCCAAAGGCTTAAATACCTCCCCCACTTCCCTCATACCCCAGTCATTCTTTGCCTTTAATATCTCCTGAGGGGGATTATGAACAGTTGAATTTAATCATATATGCTTTATTTGATTTTATGCTGCTTTTTGTGTAAGATGTTTATGGACTCATATGCTGAGATGGAACATGCAGGTTTCACTTTCACTTTAAAGGTTGTGCAGCTTAAAAGCTTGGCGCGCTTTTTCTCATAGCAGGGACGGTCCTGCATTTCGCACCATGTGACCGGAATGGTTGAGGCTTCCATTTCCTTTTTCTTGACCGAGTTACTACAGGAGAGGATTTTTATCTCTGTTTTGTCTGGGTCATAGGAGTTGGTGAGTGCCCCAGTCATTGGGGGTTTAAAGGTGCCGCTTTTTTATTGAAAATAAAGTTCTTTTTTTTTTCTGTAGTCCTCTGCGTATCGTATTTTAGCTATGGAGGATTCTGACTCATTAGAGGGTTCTCCCTCTATTTCAAAGAGTAATGCCTGTTTATATTGTGAGGGAGCTCTGGAATATCCGTCCCTCTCAATTATGTTCCATTTGCCTTGATAAGGGGAATTATATCAAATAAAGTTGACATGTTTGATACCACTGAGCTGCCCACCTCTGAGGAGTCTTTGTCCAGTGAGGTGCACACCCTACATGCATCTTGTATACACATGCAGCTTTCCATTGCACTGCTAATCCTCAATCTGGAGGGGGCCTTTTATCACCAGACGTTACTGCGCAGTTTTATATGGTGGTTTCTGCGGCCATTAGTGCTTTCCCTCGCACTGCTAAGCGGAAGCGAAAGGTTAAATCTTGCACTCCTGCCCAGGTGGCATCATGTAATTTGTTGGATATATTCGATCAGTTATCCGAGGATGAGGTTCTCTCTGAAACTTCAGAGTATGAACTTTCAGGGTTGGAGTCTGCTGCCTATAATCCTCCACCTGTGGAGGATCCAGTTTTTAGATTTAGGGCAGAACGTTTACGCTTTCTATTATAGGAGGTTTTGACTATTTTAGAGGTTCCAAAGGCCCAGCTGCCAGTCGAACCTCTGGTTCCTAAATTTGATGACAATCATTATTAAAGATGAGTGAAACAGGATTAGATTCCTCTTCCCGTCGTCTGCCTTATAAGGATCCTGGTTCAGGGCTCTCTATAGGGGTGGGTTCCCATTTTCCCATCCATACTTGGTTGGCTCTAATTTTACGCTTGCCACACATAATGCTATCCCATGTGACAATAGTTCATTGTTCATAGAGCCGCCGGATATAAGGATGGAAACTCTGATAAAAAGGATTTTCAACTGATGGGATATTTGCTGTTATGGGCGGCGCTTGTCGCTGGAGCGGCTACCTTTTGGGGCGTCTCCTTCATGAAAATGATCAAGGTGGAGGGTCTCCTCGATATTTTTCTGGAAAGAATTACGGCCTTCTGGGTTACTAATTCTTTTATCTGTTCTGTTATTATGAAGATTAATTAACCTATGGCTAAGACTTCAGGTTTTCTGTTCAGGTCCGTGAGGCTCTCTGACAGATATAACTTCTAAGTCTAGAAGAGTTTGTTTGACTATCTCCACAGTTTCAGGAACCAAGGATGCCTTCATACGTAAAATAAGGAGAACAATTCTAAGGGACTAAGTTCGTATTTTTGTTCCTTTAGTTCTGATAAAAGCCCAGCGTCAGAGGCCTCCACTAAACCAGAGCTAAGCCGGCTCAGTCCTGGAAGAAGCCCGCCAATACTAAGTCCACATGAAGGGGCTGCCCACGGTCCGATTTTGGATCATGTAGGGGGCAGTCTGTTGCTCTTTTAGAGGCTTGATTCAGGGACGTGCAAGATCCTTGGGTCCTAGAGGTCATAGCTCAGGGTTGCAAGATAGGTTTCAAATCTTATCCACTCAGGGGTAGATTCATCCTCTCAACCTGTCCTCAAGACTAGGAAAGATGAAAGCCTTTCTGGAGTGTGTAAGGGATCTGTCCTTCTTTGGAGTCATTGTCCCAGTGCCTATCAGTTCTGAACCTAAAGTGCTTAAAGACATTTCTAAATGTCCCCTCGTCAAGATGGAGACAATAAGGTCCATCCTTCCCTTGATTTGGGAAGGGCAGTTTATGACCGCTATAGATCTGAAGGAGGCATTCCTTCCCCTTCCAATCTACAGGGAACACTTCCAGTTCCTCAGGTTTAGGTTCCTGGACCAGCACTTCCAGTTCATTGCAATTCTGTTTGGTCCAGCTACTGCTCCAAGAGTTTTACAAAGGTTCTAGGGGCTCTTTTAACAGTCGCCAGAACCCGGGGTGTAGCAGTAGCTCTCATCTTGGATGACATTCTGGTACAAGCACCATAGTTTTTTCTGGCGGAAGACCATTCGGAATCTCTCCTCTGGGGAAGATAAATAGAGAAAGGAGTTCTCTTATTCCCAGCACCAGGGTGGAATTCCTGGGCACGATATTAGATTCCATAGACATGAGAATATTTCTAACAGACCAGAGAAGTTGCAAACTAGCTTCAACATGTCTTGCCCTCCACACCTCCTTAAGGCCATCTGTTGCTCAGTGTATGGAAGTGATTGGTCTCATGGTGTCCAGCATGGACATCATTCTCTTTGCCAGGTTTCACCCCAGGCCGTTGCAACTGTGCATGCTGAGGCAGTGGAACAGCGATCATTTGAATCTGTCTCAACATATTCTCTGGACAACCGGTAAAGAGAATCACTCTATTGGTGGCTCAACCTGGGTGACTGTGACTACGGACGCAAGTCTGTCAGGATGGGGAGCTGTTTGGGGCACCAAGAAAGTGCAGGGCCTGTGGACGCAGGAGGAGAGCTCCCTCCCATTCAACATTCTAAACATTCTGGCAATATTCAATGCTCTGAAGCTTTGGTCCCTACTGGGTTCGTCCCAATTTATCTGATTCCAATCAGACAATATATCCTTGGTGGCTTACATCAACCATCAGGGGGGAACGAAAAGCTTCCTGGCATTGAGGGAAGTATCTCGGATTCTGGGGTGGACGGAGACACACAACTGTTCGCTGTCAGCAATCCCCATTCTGACAGGTGGGGAATGCAAGAGATAGATCTCATAGCATCCCATCTCAATACCTAGCTACCCAGATATGGGTCGAGGTCCAGGGTTCCTCAGGCAGAGCCAATAGATGTATTAGCAGTGCCTTGGAGGTTCAATCTAATTTCTCTTTTCCTGCCATTACCACTCCTTCCTTGAGTGGTGGCACAAATCTTTCAGGAGCAGGCATCAGTGATACTGATTGCTCCATCATGGCCGTGAAGGATATGGTTCGCGGATCTAGTGGGGATGTCATCATCTCCTCCTTGGAGGTTAGATTGTCGCAGGGATCTGCTAGAACAAGGCCCCTTTATTCATCAAAATCTAGATTCTCTGAGGCTGACTGCGTGGAGATTGAATGCTTAGTCTTAGCCAAGAGAGGGGTTTCTGAGAGTGTTATCGATACTCTTATTTAAGCTCGTAAGTCGTTTACTGGTTGCATCTTTTATAATGTGTGGACCACCATATTCTGGTGTGAAGAGCGTGGTTTGTCCTGGCATAAAGTAAAGGTTGCCAGGATTCCTTCTTTTCTCCAGGTTGGACTAGAGAAGGGCCTATCAGCTAGTTCCTTGAAGGGACAGATTTCGGCCCTGTCTGTTTTACTGCACTAGTGGCTTGCTGAGCTTCTGAATATATAGTCTTTTGTTAAGGTTCTGACTAGGATCAGGCCAGTGTTTAGCTCTAATGCTCCTCCTTGGAGTTTAAATCTTGTTCTTAAAGTTTTGCAACGGGCTCCGTTTGACCCTATGCACGAGGTTGACATTACGTTTTTTTGTCTGGGAAGGTTCTTTTTCTACTAGCTATTGCTACTGCACACAGAGTCTCTGAGATTGCTGCCTTGCAATGCGAGGCTACGAAGGAATTTAGACAAGCTTCTTCTCTGTTTGTTATCTATTCTGGGAAGCGTAGGTGTCAGAGGGCCTCTTCGACTTCCTTATCTTTTTGGTTGAGGAGTATTATCCGCTTAGCATATGAGTAAGCGGGTCTTAAGCCTGCTCAGAGGATTACTGCTCATTCTATGAGAGCAGTGGTTTTCTCTTGGGCCATTAAAAAATGAGGCCTCTATGGATCAGGTTTGTAAGACGTGTTACCTGGTCCTCCTTACATACTTTTTTCCAAATTTTACAAGTTTAATGTTTTTGCTTCTGCTGAAGCAGCCTTCGGGAGAAAGGTTTTTGCAGGCTGTGGTGCCCTCAGATTAGGGGCCACCTTTCTTTTTTACCTCCCGTTAGCATTCAGTGTCCTCTGTAGCTTGGGTATTGTTTCCCACAAGTAATAAATGCAGCTGTGGACTCTCCCTGTATCGAAGGAAAGGAAATTATCTGGTAAGTCATAATTTATGTTTTCACATAGTGTATGGCTAGGATGTATTAATGTAGCACCTGAATTCAAGGGTTAAAGTTATATTGATCACTGATGCAATCCAAATGACTTTTATGGTGCTTATTGGATAATATAGATATTGGGGAGGCAATGCACATAACGATCTAACTATCCGTTGGAATTATGTTATTCTGGTTAATAAGTGAAAGTGTTGTGCTTCTACACATGTACTGTTTATTATGATAAGCGATTTAAAATAGTTTATTAGTAAACCTGTAACTACAACAATAGTTTCAAATTTGATTGTTATTAAAGGAACATGTAATACATTGTTGCAATATCATAGATGTTCAAAGGCTATGCAAGTTGAAATAAACGTATCAAGTAATTGTAATTATTATAGATTTATATGCAGCATTAAATTGCTAGTGCTGCTATGACTTCTAGTACATGTGTAGAGAATAGTAATCTGCTTGATTCAGTTATTATATACATAAATATCCCTCACTTATTTGGACAGTATCCACTAGACTGCGACAGTCATAATTATTTTCAGTGCAATTTAACCAGCGCAAGTTCCATTAACATTAACAGAAATTGCCCTCTGTTCGTATATGTTACCAGTAACTAGCTGGAGTGCTGTGGATGTTCTTTGATTACATTGGCTGTTTGGAGATTCAGCAGTGTCTCCTGTCTACACGTGCACCCCCTATACAGTTATACAGTTCTTATCTTTTAGTAACTAGCTATAAATATATATGATTTAAGATAGATAGTTAAGTATAATATGAGGTAATATCCTGCTTGCTACTATTGTTAAACATATGTTATGCTATATTAGGGTGTCAGATGCTATGTGTAATTCACTGCTTTTAAGGTCAGCACCATGTTAATCAGACATATGGATATTCATTAGACATGTGCGATTCGATTCGGTCCGAATCGAAATTCGGACGAATTTGTCGAATTCGGAGATTCGGATCGATTTGAATTTCCGAATTGCGGTAGTACCGAATCTACCGAATAAATCCGAATCGATTCGAATTTATTCAGTAGATTCGGATGGATTCGGATGGCCGTGTATTACACTAGTATTGTACAGTATACTAGTGTAATACACAGCACATCCCACTTAACACTGACCGAAATGCCGGAATTCCGAATCGATTCGAACCAAATCGAACCGAATCGATCTGAATTTTTCACGAATCCAAAAGAATCCAAATGAATCCGAAACAAATTCATTTGATTTGTTCCGAATTCTAATTGATCCGAACCGAAATTTGAATCGGTCTGAATCGATCCGAACCGAACCGAATTTTTCAAAGCTGCACAAGTCTAATATTCATGTGTTCCCAAATTTGAATTATTGAGAAAGATAGTAGTAGCAGATCTGTTTATAATAACCATATCAAACGGCTAGGACATTGGTATCCAGCCTTAATTAGCCTAAGTTTATCTCAAGCACCACAATTCCAGCGCTTATAATACCATGGATTTTATTAAATGCTGCTGCTTACAATAGTATTTCTTATATTCAAAAGGCTATCTGATATTGGTTAATTGAATGTTGCTCACAACGGATATTAGGTGCAATTGTTAAACAACTCCATAAAGTTAAAAAGGTACCCACCACCCAGTTATAACAGACTGGTAGGAAGTGAAGGTATTACCAGCCCCACAATTTAGGCATTTCACACAAACATAGATTGTGTTTTAATACGAGTGGCTATTTAAACTAGACAGTTTAGCGTTCAATAGGCTGTAAGGTATCAGCTGGTTACATGCCGTATGCGGCAATTATACTGTGCAATCAATACATTAAATTATTGGACTGCTCCTTGAAATTAAATTAACCACACTTCTTTCTTAAATAAAAAGATAAAAAGAGCCCCCCATAAGCTCTAGTAGAACTCCCTAATGCGTTTTGCCCCTCTGGGCTTTATCAAAGGCAGTTGGGGAATATAAAGACGGTATCAACCGGAAGTTCTGCCTTTCCTGAATTGTGATTGGATATCGGTTAATTCCATCACTATTTTGGCTCTTATTGGATTGGTTAAGGACAAACTTTGTTGCACATCATTTTTTAAGGTGGATTGAATGTTATCAGGCTGTGTTTAAAGGGACAGTATACACTCATTTTCATATAACTGCATGTAAAAGACACTACTATAAAGAATAAGATGCACAGATACTGATATAAAAATCCAGTATAAAACTGTTTAAAAACTTACTTAGAAGCTGTCAGTTTGGCTCTGTTAAAGAGGTCGCTGGAAAGCCCACTGCAAGTGGCAAATAAGACACTCCCCCCCCCCCCCCATTCTTTTGCATATGAAAAGACCCTTTACACAAACAGGAGCAAGCTGGAGAAGGTAGCTGACAGTATTCACATAAAACTTTGGGGCTTGGTTAGGAGTCTGAAAATCAGAGCAATGTTATTTAAAAATAAGCAAAACTATACTTTTTTTTTTAAAAAAAAATACAACTTTATGGGCTAAATAAATAGATCATCTACAAAACATTTATGCAAAGAAAAAATGAGTGTATAATGTCCCTTTAAGTTGGATTAGGAACAATTACTTATGTATTGATCTGAATTGATCACTATTCTCCTCAATTTCTGTTTACTGTAGAGCATATTTCGATGTCACATGCCGCTAACACTGTGTGATTTCCTTGTAATGTTGGTATGTTGGTAGAACAATTATCGAATGAATTATATTTAATAATTTTCTATTGTATCACAATTTATAAGCAAATGTTATTTATATTTTATTTCTTAATAACATTCCTTATTAAATTGAGTGAATAACAAATTAAGGTGACTTTGTTCGTGAATATATGTGATTGTGTGTTGCTGAATGTTAATTATGTGCCTATACAACCAATATGAATGATTTACCTTAATGGTGTGAGTGTTATAACTTGTGTCAATAAATAATGACTTCCATTGGTGAGTGATGATAAATAAAACTACTGTAAGACTAATGAATCTAACTGGATGTGAAAGGGCTGTGATCATATTATAATAATTAAAGGGACACTGAACCCAAATTTTTTCTTTCGGGATTGAGATAGAGCATGCAATGTTAAGCAACTTTCTGATTTACTCCTATTATCACATTTTCTTCATTCTCTTGGTATCTTTATTTGAAATGCAAAAATATAAGTTTAACTGCTGGCCCATTTTTGGTGAATTACCTGGGTTGTCCTTGCTGATTGGTGGATAAATTCATCCACCAATAAAAAAGTGCTGTCCAGAGTACTGAACCTAAAAAAAAGCTTAGATGCCTTCTTTTTCAAATATACGGCTAGATTTAGAGTTTTGTTGGTAAAAAGCCGCGTAGCTAACGCTGCTTTTTTTCCCAATGCACCCTTCCAACAACGCTGGTATTTAGAGTTGTCTGAGGGGCTGCGTTAGGCTCAAAAAAGGGTGCATTGAGCCTAATGTAGTTCCACTTCAACCCTCAATACCAGCGTTGGTTACGGTAACGGTAAACTGGTAAAACGTGCTCGTGCATGATATCCCCTTAGGAAACAATGGGGCAGTTTGGGCTGAAAAAAACCTAACACCTGCAAAAAAGCAGCGTTCGGCTCCTAACACAGCCCTATTGTTTCCTATGGGGAAACACTCTCTAAGTCTGCACCTAACACCCTAACATGAACCCGGAGTCTAAACACCCCTAACCTTACACGTATTAACCCCTAATCTGCCGCCCCCACTATCGCTGACACCTGCATTATACTATTAACCCCTAATCTGCCACTCCGTACACCGCCGCAACCTACATTATCCCAATGAACCCCTAATCTGCTGCCCCTAACACCGCCGACCCCTATATTATATTTATTAACCCCTAATCTGCCCCTCCAACGTAGCCGCTACCTTACCTACACTTATTAACCCCTAATCTGCCGACCGGACCTCGCCGCCACTATAATAAATGTATTAACCCCTAAACCACCGCACTCCCGCCTCGTAAACACTAGAATAAATTGTATTAACCCCTAATCTGCCCTCCCTAACATCGCCGCCACCTACCTACAATTATTAACCCCTAATCTTCCGTCCTACCCTATAATGGAAATGGGTATATCTCCCAAAAAGAGGAACTTGAACTTAGTACCCTGACAACGTGGGTGCATACCTCACAAAGGGAGATTCTAGTGAAGAGGAAAAAAAAAACATAAGGAAGCCTGTAGACCCTGGGAGAAGCTACTCCCAGTAGTTTGTCATATCATATTTGGAGTTAATCCCCCTAGGCATTCTGGTGTCTAGCTTAAACATCAAGTAAATTTCCCTCTTTGCTAGAAGCTGGTCCAAATTTTCACCTCTTTTGGGAAGCATTGCATTCTCTATGACCCATCATCTAAAAGTATTTAGATTGCCATTGTGATTTTTTGAGAAATGTGGGACCAAAGGTGTAGATGCTTTGCCCACATTGATGGTGGACAAATGCTCTCTTATTCTGGATCTCATGTCTCTAAACGTGAGAACCACGTATTGCAAATTGCATTGGGTACAAGTGATTAGATAAATTACATAGCTTGTGGTACAATTGAGGCATGTCTGTATATCAAAGATTTTGCAGTTGGCAGAAGAAACAAAATTCTTAGTGATCTGTACATATTCACAAGGCCTACAACGGCTACTGCCACATCTATACATACCGACATGTCTCAACCAGGAACTATTGGTAATTGAAATTTGTTTCAGCTGAGTGGGTGCCAAAATACTTCCCAAGGTTCTACTCTTCCTGTAGAACACCTGATAACCCTGTCTACAGCATTGACCAAAAGGTCATCCACTGCTAGGAGGGGAAAGTGCATCTTGATTATCCTACAAACCTGTTGGTACTGTGCACTAAACAAAGTGGACCCCTTTGAATTTCCCAGTAGGTTTGACTCTGTCCTTGTCTCCCAAAAGGATTTACCTTGGGGTGGGTAGACTCTACCGCTTTTCTGGCTCTCAATATATCATGTTCAGGATAATTCCTCTCTCTGAATCTTTTAGTTAGTTCATTCGCTTCTCTATCAAAGTCTGTGAGACTAGAGCAATTTCTTTAATTCTTGTAAACTGCCCCTTAGCAACTGCAAATCTGATCTGTTTGGGATGACCACTACTTCTGTGTAAAAGGGTATTATCTGTTATGGGTTTTCGGTACACACTTGTACACACTTCTTGTCCCCCAATTCCTTTAAGGGTCAAATCCAAGAAATTAATTTCAACTGGATTAATTTCAAAGGTGAACTGCAAACTCATAACATTGCAATTCAGATATTCCAGAAAAGCTCCAAACAGCTTGGATACTTTTGGTATGGTCAATTGATGTATATAATGACTCTACATCTGTAGTTACTAACCATGTTGTCTCATTCAAGTTAATACCATTGAGCCTTTGTAGCACCTGCATGGTGTCCTGTATGTATGAAGGCAGCCAATGCTAGAGACAATTGGTCTGCAAGGTGGTATTTCTTGATTTTTGTGTACTTTTGGTATCAAGTAGAATGTAGCTGTCTTAGGTTTTAGGACACTCAAATATTTTCATTTTTTTTAGTTGACTATTCCTTCATTGAATACTTTCAAAATTAAATGGTTGTATATTTTCTGATAGCCCGCTATGGGGTTATGTAGCAAGTTAGTGTAGCAATTTCTGTCTTTGAGTTGTCTATTTACTTCCTTTAGATACATCTCGAGGGGCCAGATCACGATGTTCCCCCCTTTGTCGGAATTGTGGATAACTACTTCATCCCATTCGTCCTGAGAAATGCTTGCATATTCAAGATCAACCTTTTTTAAATACCAGATATAGTAGAGAATTCAATAGAATTACAATATACTAAAAAGGTATTTACCTATTTTGCATGGAGATCATATTAAAAAAAAATTGTTCTCTAAAGGTGTTAAGTGCATAGCTTGGAGAGTCTTCACTATAGAGGACAAAATCAAGAAAAGGCTCTATGGGAAAGAGCTACAGCATTTGATGTGCTGAATTAAATTAAAGGATTTTTTAGATGTGGCCATGTGCCCTGCAAGAGTTGTAGTTATAGAAATAAAACACAGACATTCACTTTCTTTCAAACAGGGAAAGTCTAAACTATTAAAAATAGAATTGACTGCACCTCAGAAAATGTTGTCTATCTCACTATTTGCCAATGCTTCCATTAGCAATATATTCGCATCACAAAAAAAACAATTGAAGGATAGGATTCATGAGCATTTTGAAAATACAATGTGGATTTATTCGTAGACCATTAGTGTGTAAAATGGCAATATCCCTAAGTCTCCCTTATTGAATATATGTATATTTGTAGGTATTCCTATTTATGCAGTTCCCAATGGTGAATGAGAACTGATACCTCTTAGGAATAACAATTGTGTATAGTGGTTAGAGAGTCGAGTTTAGTGTCTCAAGTATAAATGTAGTGTATACTTGGACAAGCTTAACTCCCTTCAATAAATAAGGAATTAGATTCTAACGGCTAGATTTGGAGTTCGGCGGTAGATGGGTTGCTAACGCCACGCGTGTTTTATGTCTAACGCACGGCATTGTTTGACTCCGGTATTTAGAGTTCAAAACAGACCATCTAACGATGCTCCTAACGCGTGTATGTCACACGCGTAATACTGCCCGCGTAAGACAGTCTCCCATAGAGATCAATGGGAAAGGAAAAAAATAGCTTTTTTCAACTAACACTCGATCTCGCGAGAATACGCACAGCTCGGTCATATGACGCATACCACATCATGCACAACAATAACACGCCGCAAATGTCACAACAACAATCAATCAACAAAGCACACAAGCATTACACATTCACAAACGGGGGGATTTGAAATAAAATTTAATACGGGGAATACGCATATACTTTAAGATGCGGAAAATCGCAAAATAACAACAATGAATAAAAAATATATACCTACACTAGAAAAATAATCACATTCAATATCACTATATATTAGGACAAACATACATATACAACACTTCACTAATAACACACCATCGCAAATTCACATTTAAAAAGAATACTATTGGACAATGTTAGAGAAAACGACCACTATGACATCATCGCATTCTACACATTCCACAAATACTAACTCCAAATGAGCATGCGCAAATTCACACAACTAATACACATTGCACTAATATTAATTGCTAATAAAGCACACCTGAACACAATTTACAACGGAAATTGGTACATCATTAAAAATTTACACAGGGTATATAAGCACCACACAAGCAGGGCTTCTTTGACTGTGTTGCTGGTGGGTCTTTGGAGATTGGAGGTTTAAGATTAGAGAGTTGGTGCATTATTGTGAGTGAGTTAGTGTTAGCGTGAGAGAGTCAGTTGTTAGTGTTATCGTGAGTGAGTTAGTGAGAGTTGTTAGTGGGAGCGTAAGTTACTGGTAGTTAGTGAGAGTTAGTGGGAGTGTTTGTTAGTGAGAATTAGTAGTAGTGTGTTAGTGAGAATTAGTAGTAGTGTGAGTTAGCGAGCGAGTGATTTTTCTGTACACGTAACACATTTACACGCAAACACATTCAATACATACATACACTTATCAATAACACTACATACACTCCATACCCCCTACCCCCTCATACTACACTCCATACCCCATTCCCTGTAGTCCCATTCCCTTTCATCCCATTTACTCTTATCCCATACCCCATACCCATCCCATACCCATCCCCTAGTTACATTTAGTTTACATATCCTTCTTTTAGTCTTCTTCTTCTTTTGGTTTATTTAAATACTCCTTACCCTCTTTGTTTTTTTACATCCCTCTCACACTTTCAGCACTTTTTTTGTCTTTTTAGTTCTTTATTTTGACCCCCTTTCATTTCATCACACTCACTTTTTTTTTTATTATTTGGGGTTTAGTTTAGGGAACAGATGGAGGCCAGGCAGGGGAGAAGTAGAGGGGGGAGGAGAGGGAGGGGGAGAGGAACAGGACAGGAAGGGGGGCAGGAAGGGGGGCAGGAAGCGGGGGTGGAAGCGGTGGGTGGACCCAGCCACTTGGTTCAAGATGAACAAGTGGCTGGGCCCAGTGGCGGACAGAGTAGGGCTTCAAAGTCCGGGAAACAGAGGGCATCGTCACAGGGGAAGGCCAAGGCGACTAGGGAGGCGAGGTTTTCGATGGAGGAGAAGGAGGCCCTCATAGAGGCCTATATGGCCAGGTATAGGAGTCTGCAGCACCAGAAGACTACCCCGACTGACAAGAGGAGGCTCTGGAATGAGATAAGAAATGCAGTCAATGCAGTGGGTGGCCGGAACAGAGATCTTGATTCGATAAAACATCGCTACCGGGACTGTAAGATGGATCTCAAGAAAAAGTTAAGCCTGGAGGCCCGACATGCCGCAGGAACCGGTGGCGGACCTGCCCTGGAAATAGAGTACTGCCGATGGGAGGAAATGTTGCGGCCCAGCATCTCCGAGGTGGAAATAGTCGTATCGGAGGAATTGATACCGGGAACCTGCCACTCTCATCTGACGGTAAGCTCATTGAACAATAATTTCACATACGAATGTATTTCAAGGGACACTATACGCAAACCTTTACTTTCATGATTGAGGTAGCGAATACAATTTTACAAAACATTCAAATGTACTTATATTACCTAATTTGAATCATTCTTGATATATATTTTAATTAAGAAATAGCCATGCACACGGTGAAACAATCACAGGAGGCAGCTATATTCAGCTAACAATCAGCATCTTATAAGCATATTTAGATATGCTTTTCAGCAAAGAATATCCAGAGAATGAAGCTAATTAGATAAGAAAAGTACATTAGAAAGTTGATAATAAATGTATGCTTCTAAATCATGAAAGATAAAACATTGGGTTTCATGTCCCTTTAAGGATCAGATTAATGCTATAACGTTGTTTACACGCATTCAATTACTTTGCGGTTACATCACTATCTAGGCTATAGGTTAGGTGTGCATTTAAACAGACTGAAAACAAACGCGAAAACATTCAGATTGACCAGAGATATCACAAACACGGTTTTGAAAAAGCGGAAATCGTATTGATTGTTTGTTAGATTTCAAAGTGGATTAATGATTCTGCATTTGTAATTGTATCGTAAGCTAAGTCATTTAAAGCTTGATTTGCAAATATGCTAATATATACTTTTTTTTTTTTTTTTTTTTTTAAATATACAGAGTCTGGGGAGGAGGCAGCACAAGAAACACAGCCTCATCTATCTCCCCGGGATGAGAGTGGTGGGGAGGAATTTCCACTTCGGAGGGAAGAGGCCCCCCGTGACGAAGAGCGCACGGAAGCTGATGAAGAGGCCCCGGAAGCAGAGGAAGAGCCCGCGGAACCAGAGGACCCTCAAGGACCCGCACACCGCCGTGCACAGGCACCCCGCCGTGCACGGGTACCCCGCCAAGCACAACAAGAGGAAATAGCGGAGGTGCAGGTTCTACTGGACTACATAGACCAGATGCGTAACTCCCGGATACAAAATATCGAAGGCCGCACTCGAATTCTTGATGGACAAAATCAAATAATTGAAGGACAAAACCAAATAATAAACATACTCAATAGAATCGAACAAGGCCAAAACAGAATCTTTAATCTGCACCAAGAGATGTTCAATTTTTTCCGGGAGGCGCATGCTGGTCTACCTCCTGGTCCGCCTCCTGCTGCTGGGCCTCCTGCTGCTGGGCCTCTTGCTGCTGGGCCTCTTGCTGCTGGGCCTCCTGCTGCCGGCCCATCTCCTCATGCCGGCCCATCTACTCCTGCCGGCCCATCTACTCCTGCCGGGC
Source organism: Bombina bombina (assembly GCF_027579735.1). Lineage (NCBI taxonomy): Eukaryota > Metazoa > Chordata > Amphibia > Anura > Bombinatoridae > Bombina > Bombina bombina. Next base: position 254,806,967 of record NC_069504.1, on the reverse strand, counting down.
CATCTACTCCTGCCGGGCCATCTACTCCTCTTCAGCCATCTCATCCTCTTCAGCCATCTCCTCCTCTTCAGCCAGCTTCTCCTCCTCAGCCATCTTCTCCTCCTCAGCCATCTTCTCCTCCTCAGCCATCTTCTCCTCCTCAGCCATCTTCTCCTCCTCACCTTGGTCGTCCCAGTACTCTTCCTTCCACTCTTCCCACAACATCTCCAAGGAGAACTCTTCGGAGTCGGCAGTTGCCCCTCCCAGAGCCTCAGCCCTGTGGGAAGAGGGGAAGGAAGAGGAAGTAAGTATTTATTTTCATCTTTAATGTTTTTTTTATTTAATGTGTAATGGATAGGTATGTGATGATGTGGTTTCATACACTTGTGGACCACACTCTGTATATAATCTACTTCTATGGGACCGGGTCCATGGAGGAAGATTGTTTGCAGAGTGTGGGTTATAAGTGTGTGAAAACCACATCATCACATACCTATCCTTGTTCATGATATTGATTGGTTTCTGTGATGTCCAAACTGTTTCCCGAATCGCAAACAAAATTACCATTACAATTATCCATGATGGCATATTACTGTTTGAATGCCAATAACACAGCTTAAAGGGACAGTCAGAAAATTATTGATTACAAAGAAAACACTGTATTACGCATTATCAAGTTGGAAACAACAAAACATGGAGAAATATGTGTGACTTATGTGCTTAACCTTGTATCTATGCCTAGGAAAAATGACCACTTATTTGTTGTTCTGACATAACAACCTTTTAGATATCAATGATCAATACATGGTAAATAATATGCTGTATGAGCACAAGGTTTTACATATACAAATGCTATCCAAATGCCCTCTAGTGGTCAAATTGTATAATGATTACATGCACTCTTCAAGCTCGAAGAAATGAGCACACGAACATCATAGGTTTAGCTAGCAAATTTAAATAAACAAAGACAAATGATTAATTGGTGAGAAACCTTTGATATCATTGATATTACAAAATTGACTTTTATATTAATGAAAAACATTATTTGTTTTCTAAACTGTCCCTTTAACAAAATTACATATGCTAACACATATTTGAAGCTTGTTGGTATATCTACATGTACTTGGTCAAAAATTAAATATTGAAATCAGATTTATATTGACGTGTTAAATAAAGTATATTTTCTTAAAGAGACATTATTGTGTTATTTTTTTTTTAAGAAAGACATTTGTTTGAACAATGAATATGGTTTAAAGTCCTTTTAGGAGTGGGGGGTGAAAATATGCTAACAATAATATATTTGAAGATTAAACAATGTGGAACTCATACATGATACAAAAATCAACATTTGCATTAAAGGGACAGTATACTATATTTTTAACAGAACTGTATGTAATAGACACTACTACAAACAACAAGATTAACATATACTGATATCAATATTACAAAGCTTCAAACACTTTCAAAGAAAATCGGGTTAGCTCTATTGAAAATATAGATGAACCCCCATTACAACCGTAAAACAAGACAATACCCCATCATTAACATATGAAAAGACCCTTTACACAAAGAGGAGAAAGCTGGAGATGGTACTCACATGAAACTCAGAGGCTGGGCGAGGAGTCTGAAAATTAATTACATTTTCTTTGAACAGAAGCAAAATGAAACGTGTATTTGTTAAACAATGGACTATCTAACTAGAGACAAAATAAAAAGTTTTGATTTATAATGTGAGTGTCTAATGAACCTTTAATAAAATATACAACGAAATTACATTTAGAAGAAGTCGGCATCATATATTTAGCATATGATAAAGCTAAATGCATATTGATTACTTTATTCTAACACAATAGCGTATATTTATGAATTAGATATCTTTAACATTAAACACAACAGTCATTTTTCATAAAAAGGAACATATTGTTGATAAACATATTAAACAACATGGACTATAGAGATTTGCACTTGCCTCGAAATATCATATGCATGAAAACATTTTGCTTTCGTTCGTTTATTCAACCAGACATCCAGCAAAAGAGAATGTGGTGGTCTTTATCAGCTACGGGTCAACAATGTAACATGATGCAAATAATACATATTCGCAATGTTTTTAAAATTGGCTGCAGTCACAAACGTGTTTAACGTGCACAAACAAATATTGCGGGACTACGTAATCCAATCAGACGTTTTTTTACCTTTGCATGTGACGTCTTAACATGGCGCTTCCTTGATCACGTAAGAACGCCATCCAATAAAAGGCACATTCTTGATCACGTAAGAACGCCCAAAAAAAAGGCGCATCCTTGATCACGTAAAAACGCCATCCAATAAAAGGCACATTCTTGATCACGTAAGAACGTCAGTCAATACAAGGAATCATTGGACAGCCTGGCAGGTGACGTTTTAAGCAACATGGCGCATCCGAGATAGCTGAAAAACCGCAGCCAATACAAGGACTCAGTTGACAGCTTGGCATATCACTAAAAAACATATTTATATTTTAGGAACTAGTATGTGTCTAGATTGCTATCTAGGAATGTCACCAAATCATGAATCATCTTTTCGGACTTGACTGTCCCTTGAACTATAGCTATGGTGTATATCTTTAACATTTAAAAGATACACATGAGAAATACATATGCCATTGATGTTTTAAGATATGTTTTGATTGTTTTGGAATAACAATAATGATACATGGATTGATTAAACGTGTCATTTATTCAAGTTTAAATATGGTCAGCCTACCTATAGCCATATATGGGAGTAGAATTATTTTGTTAACATATTTTAAAAAAAATATTCATCATCTAAAATATTTGCATTACACACAGAGATTTATTTGGTTACACTTTTACAATAACATAGAATAGAAAATGAAATACATGTGCTGTCAACATTACAATAAGATTGTTTATTAATAAGATTATATGTCCTTGTTCATGTAAAAAGGACAAAAACGCTTTAGAAATGGAAATACATTCATTAACAATTGTGCTCACCATCCCTTAAAGGGACATTATTTTGTTTTTAAAAAGAGGATACACATAGACAATACTATTTCAATAAAATGAACACTTTACAGGGATTATATCATTGTATCAATCCTCAGATCATTTGTTAAAGGTGCATCAATTCATGCAGAGTTTCTAAATACACACATGGATGTGAAAATTGAAATATACATATATACACAAATAACAATCTATATATACATATATAAAAAATTACTATGCTAATCATAATCATGCAATGATAAAGCTAAGAGAAAAATATATAAAGACAAATAATAAGATTACATTGGAGATGTTAATCTTAAAGTTATTTACAATTGTCTTACATATATGATTTTTAATAAAAAGATTTTTTTGGTAGGTCCCTTTAAGGATCAACAAGATAAACTAGAGCTTTAAAAAAATAACATGAAGAATGAGGACAAAGAATCATGCAATTACATGTCTTTTATTAGTATGTAAGAAAACATCAACAACGTTTAGAAATAATCTTGTAAAAATAAGGAATATTTGAGCCATATGAAAAGGTAACAGAGTGCATCACAGTCCATGAAGAGAGTTACCAAGGGCCACCATAGCCCCATTGGAGACATATGACAAGGTAACACAGTGCATCACAGTCCATGAAGAGAGTTGCCAAGGGCCACCATAGCCCCATTGGAGACATATGACAAGGTAAAAGAGTGCATCACAGTCCATGAAGAGAGTTGCCAGGGGCCACCGTAGCCCCATTGGAGACATATGACAAGGTAAAAGAGTGCATCACAGTCCATGAAGAGAGTTGCCAAGGGCCACCATAGCCCCATTGGAGACATATGACAAGGTAACACAGTGCATCACAGTCCATGAAGAGAGTTGCCAAGGGCCACCATAGCCCCATTGGAGACATATGACAAGGTAACACAGTGCATCACAGTCCATGAAGAGAGTTGCCAAGGGCCACCATAGCCCCATTGGAGACATATGACAAGGTAACACAGTGCATCACAGTCCATGAAGAGAGTTGCCAAGGGCCACCATAGCCCCATTGGAGACATATGACAAGGTAAAAGAGTGCATCACAGTCCATGAAGAGAGTTGCCAAGGGCCACCATAGCCCCATTGGAGACATATGACAAGGTAACACAGTGCATCACAGTCCATGAAGAGAGTTGCCAAGGGCCACCATAGCCCCATTGGAGACATATGACAAGGTAAAAGAGTGCCTCACAGTCCATGAAGAGAGTTGCCAAGGGCCACCATAGCCCCATTGGAGACATATGACAAGGTAAAAGAGTGCATCACAGTCCATGAAGAGAGTTGCCAAGGGCCACCATAGCCCCATTGGAGACATATGACAAGGTAAAAGAGTGCATCACAGTCCATGAAGAGAGTTGCCAAGGGCCACCATAGCCCCATTGGAGACATATGACAAGGTAACACAGTGCATCACAGTCCATGAAGAGAGTTGCCAAGGGCCACCATAGCCCCATTGGAGACATATGACAAGGTAACACAGTTCATCACAGTCCTTGAAGAGAGTTGCCAAGGGCCACCATAGCCCCATTGGAGACATATGACAAGGTAACACAGTGCATCACAGTCCATGAAGAGAGTTGCCAAGGGCCACCATAGCCCCATTGGAGACATATGACAAGGTAACACAGTGCATCACAGTCCTTGAAGAGAGTTGCCAAGGGCCACCATAGCCCCATTGGAGACATATGACAAGGTAACACAGTGCATCACAGTCCATGAAGAGAGTTGCCAAGGGCCACCATAGCCCCATTGGAGACATATGACAAGGTAACACAGTGCATCACAGTCCATAAAGAGAGTTGCCAAGGGCCACCATAGCCCCATTGGAGACATATGACAAGGTAAAAGAGTGCATCACAGTCCATGAAGAGAGTTGCCAAGGGCCACCATAGCCCCATTGGAGACATATGACAAGGTAACACAGTGCATCACAGTCCATGAAGAGAGTTGCCAAGGGCCACCATAGCCCCATTGGAGACATATGACAAGGTAAAAGAGTGCAACAGGCACAACAATAAACTTTTAAAAAGGCCAAATGGCAACAATAAAAAAAAACATCAACATGTGGACGGAGGATTCTTATCTGCCACCTTGGAGCATCTCCATATCCTCCACTTACTGGTCATCCTCTTCATTGTCCTGTGCATGTCCAGCTCCAGATTCAGGCCTTGAACTTAATCGCATAATTTCACGCAGAGTCAAGTCCTGAAACCGGAGCTGGGCCTGCATGGTGTCGTTCATCCCTCTCAGGACAGCTGCGTTCCTCAACACGGCCTGCTCTACTCTTGCTATACCTTCTAGCATGAGCCATGCTGAGTCACAGCCTAAAATAAATAATAAATTAAATATTAATGATAATTACACAACAGACGAAAAAAATAGAAAAGATACATTGTCATCATAAAGACAAATCATTCTTTACATCAATTAGTTTAAATTTATTCTTTACACATGAATTATGTTATTCAGACAGACCGAAATCATTAAAGGGACAGTTTACTCAAACATGTTGTCCCCTTTAATTGGTTTTAGATGATCCACTTATACAGCTTGAGTGTATAAAATCTTGTTAAAGGATTTACATTGTACTTACATTAGCAATTTAAATATTTTAATTATACTGTGGTAGGCACACCTATCCTTAAACATTTTGGCATTGAGGACAAGCTGTGTAAACATAGCAACCTGAAGAAATTACATTCCCACTGGGTTAGACAAGAGATAATGTATAAACATTTGTACATTAATTGTTGGATCCAAGTAGTGGTGATTGGTATATGTAGTGATATCCAATTAAAGGGACACTGAACCTAAATATTTAATTGACTGATTCAGATAGAGCATGACATTACAAATATTTAAAAATTACACATATTCTTTAAATGTTTGAATTCTATAGCTAGATTTTGAATGCAAGAATGTCGGTTTTTAGGGCAGGCCATATTTGTTTATCAACTTTGTTTGTCCCTGCTGGTTGATGGATACATTCATCCAACAATAAAGAAATGATGTCCACAATTATTTTATTTTTTAAAATAATTATAGGCATTTCTTTGTTTCAATAAAGATATCAAGAGAATGAAGAATAATTCATAAGAGTAGTAAATTATAAATTTGATTAACATTGCATGCTCTATTTGAATCACAATAGAAAATATTTTCCTTCAGTGTACCTTTAAGTATCTTATAATGTTGATTTTGAATGATACTTACAGCTGTGCCTGGGAAGGACAATCCGACACTCAGGACAATGAAGGTTGAGACAGGGGGGAGGGATGGGATTGGCTTGGGGAGGGATGGGATTGGCTTGGGGAGGGATGAGCTGATGCTCCGGGGTAGGCCGTACAGCTGGGGAGTGGGGAGTTGGGGTCTGGGCAGCTGTACGGGCCATAATACGGGGAGAGCGGCGAAGGGGGTTGTAGGGGCGTTTTTTGGGAGGGGCAGGAAATGATAAATGGGAAGGGCCGGCATGGGTCTGGGCATGGGCAGGAGTCTGGGCATGGGCAGTGGTCTGGGCATGGGCAGGGGTCTGGGTCTGGGCAGGGGTCTGGGCAGGGGTCTGGGCATGGGGAGGGGTCTGTGACTGGTCAGGGGACTGGGCAGGGGCGGAAACCAGATGACCAGAAGTGGTGGATCCATCTGAAAATTTTATAAATATATATTAACATCTCATACATCATGAAATCAAATCAACGCATTTCAAATTGATTATGTTTTCAATATACTTAGAAGTGTGTTTGAATTTGTAAACAATTATGAAATGAGGATATGGTATGCATATAGGCACTCAGATGAATATCAATTACTGTCTGTACAATTATAACATTATTATTGTGTTTTGGCCTGGAATATGCATGTGACATAATGATGGCATGAATTATAAATTTTTTAACAAAAAAAAAATTCATGCTGCCTGATATAGAAAGGGGGCAGTAGTGTATTTGAACAGACAAATAATATTCCTTTTTAAAGTGCAAAAGCTGTAGACTTTGAATGTCTTCAATGAAATGATTTCAAATAAAGCAACATGTTGGAAACATGATAGATATATTTCACATACCATTAGACTCCAAGGCAGCCTCTTCCTCCTTCGTCACATATGTTAAATCAATCTCTGTAAAACATAACATGTTGTGTACACATTAAGAACAGATATTATAACATATGTTACTGTTGTTCAAAGACACACATCAATGTTGCATTAAAGATATACACACCCAAAGTTATGATTTACATCATTTTGATGGAGCATACAAATTACATTAGATTTGTTATTCTCAATGATTCATATTTTCGATGTATTGTTTGTATTAATTTAAAAATCATAAAAGCATAGTACATAGAACATTTAAGATTTCTCATGTGTGTATCACTTGATGACTGTTGTCAAAAATGAACATGGAAACAAACATATGCTATACATCTTCTGAATAACAAATGTGTAGACTAATAAAGTTTTAATTATTAATCTTTCAATATTAAAAGAAAATTAATATATAATCAGAAGAGAAAATTATGTTTGTTTCAAATGTTATGCTTCATCAGAATCATTCTCATAATATTGATTACCAATACACCTTCAATGACATATAAATGAGTCAATGGACTTACCAGGAGACCACAAAGGTGGCTCTATGTCACTGCTGGATTCCTGTGGGCTCACCACACCAACTCTCTCTATGAATGATATAGATATATATTAGGAAACACATTTGGGATATCACTAAATCACATCTGTATCGAATTTTAAGATTAATCAACTTGAAAATGTGAAGAATAGAGCAGTCATTAAACCAGAAAATGCTTGATTGAATCAAGGGGATTCTGTTAAAAATTATGTATTGAACATATGTTTAATTTCAGACTATATTAGACATCAAACTCATCTCATACGATGCTATTGCATATCTAAATATACCCATTGATCAATGTTCTTAAAAGAATACACACAAACCACATTTTGAAGAGCAGCTGTTGACAAATCTAAACAAACACATGTGGCACATTGAGCCATTTGTGCAATGTACTGTAATCTTGTTTAGGACACAACACATATTTATCACAATACAAAATCAAATTGATTAGTACAAATATGTAATCATGGTGCTGTTAGAGTATGCTGATATCTATAAAGTAACTCCAACAGTGAATATGTGAATTATATATCAATATTGTTTAATCCAAAGAATGTAAAGATGAATGAATCTATTGTTTATTAAAGGGACACTGACATGATTAATTTAAATCATTGATTTCTCTGTTCAAACTGTTCAAAATGATTTAACATTGACTCCTATTATAATTTGAATGTTGCTACATTTTAATCTTAAAGGCAGATAAGCAATATTGTATTCAATAAATATTGTTTGTTGAAGGTATCCACCAATCATCAATAAAAACCCAGGTTGTTCAACCAAAATTGAGATGCAGATAAACGTACATTCTTGATTTTAAAATACATTTAGCAATAGAATATTTCACATATGATGATAGTATTATATTTAAATGTTTATTAATATTGCATACTCTATCTGAATGACAACATTAATAATTGTAGATCAGTATCCCTTTAATATAAAATTATATTGATTTGACAATGTTGGTGTTAATGAATTCTCTACTCCATATGTTGATGTAATGAATGGGATTGAGCATGCAATTCAAATCTAATATGTTATTTAAGGATATCCGAAGAATTATTTAATTTTCATCTATTAAAGGGACATTACATATAAATATTGAACAATGTGGATTTAGTATGTAATGTTCTGTCCATGTTTCTAAGACAAATGTCAATTAAAATGAGACATACCATACTGTGACAAGCCCTGCCTTAAGGATCCAGCAGCAACATCCATATCTGTAATATATTAAATGAGGATTGCATATCATTAATACAAATCATGCCATGTTTAAAATCTTTACATTATTAGCAAATCAATTTAAAACTATTAATCCTTTGGTAGTCCCATGAGTTAATTGTTTCCTCAATTCAATTCATGATAAATATATCCTGTACTCTTATTTTCAATCAGTTGTGTTGTTTACTGTAGCTTTAATTATTTTTTGGTGTTATTTCATTCTCATCAATTGATGTGCATATGTTATAATTTATTTGGATTCTTCTTTTTTTATTATGTATAATATTGAAAATAAGAATACTGTATTCCTGACATATATAATAATTCACATTTCATTTTGACCAACATGTATAAAGCAATGCCACTTACAGCAAAGCCATGTTAACGTGTATGCGCAATTCCATTTTCGCGATCATTGCGCAATGATTCAAAGCGGAATTACGCATCCGTCATTTGACCAACATGTATAAAGCAATGCCACTTACAGCAAAGCCATGTTAACGTGTATGCGCAATTCCATTTTCGCGATCATTGCGCAATGATTCAAAGCGGAATTACGCATTCGTCATTTGACCAACATGTATAAAGCAATGCCACTTACAGCAAAGCCATGTTAACGTGTATGCGCAATTCCATTTTCGCGATCATTGCGCAATGATTCAAAGCGGAATTACGCATCCGTCATTTGACCAACATGTATAAAGCAATGCCACTTACAGCAAAGCCATGTTAACGTGTATGCGCAATTCCATTTTCGCTCTGTGACGCATATTCTGTAGAGCGCAAGACACATCATTCCTATTTCATGTGTCACTAATCTAAAATCAGATATCTAAACATCATATGTAGTGTATGTTGTGAGATCTGTATAGGTTTAGTATCTGACTATATACACATTTATTGATTAAAAAAAATTAAATAAGATATTATATGAAGTTGGATAATTACCTGGTTCAGATTCTCCATCTCCTCCCAGGCCACCGGACGGAGAAGCAGCTGCCCTGGCCCCCGCGTCAGGACTTTCAGATCCCGCAGCTGGGAGGGAAGAAGAGGAGGCCGAGGATGGCGAGGATCTGAATCTTTTGGGGACCCGGAGATTGAGGAGCCCGCATAAAGTCACCTCATAAGGGAGTAGGTACAGTTTCCGCGGGGCCTCTCTTTTGCCACCTCTTTTACGGGCTTGTACCCAGTCCCTTATGAGGTTGACTTTTTTGGTTAACCGCAACCTCATATCTCCAAATCTCCTCATGATCTGATCCTGGGTCCTCTGGACGTCACACACCAATCTAACCGCATTGGTGATAGACTCCCAGAGGGCCTTCTTAACAGGCGCATCTGTCAACCTCCTCTTGTTCCCAAACAGCTGGGGATAAAAGTCCTTGACGGCGTGGACCAGTGCAGCGCTCTCCTCCTTGGTGAACCTGGGAGCTGACATGCCTGCTGGGTTGTAGAATATATTTAGGGATATAATATATACTGCCTGCAGGCATTAGAGAACTGACAAAGATGGCAACGTGTAATGGACTTTTATATGGTGAAGTAAACATGAGATGCACCATGGGACAAGTTATCTGTACATCTGATTGGATAAAAGTTTGAAATATTGTTAGAATGTCTGTGAGACCATCCTGACTCAAGTTGTGTTTGTGTAACGAACTCTGATTGGCCGTTCCTTAATGTTTCATATCTTAGTAACTTCCTTACACATACCTCATGGTGGTGCTGTAACTTCATTTTTCATGTAGACTTATTTGTAACTCATTGGCCTGTCATGCGGATATGTGTGACGCAGATTTAATATCCGTGATCCGTTAAATATTAATGATTAAATTTTATTTAACACATTATTAATGTTGTAGACATTTCTCGGTTTAATAACGGTCTGTTTCTTTAATACAAATACACATTTAATATTGTATGTCTTTATTGTTCATAAAATCCATTTATTGACTTATTGTGAAGTATTGATATTGCTCTATTAAATGTATTTCATAATGCACATTGATTGTGTGCTATTGCGTGACATTAGACTCTAATGTTTAAAGATGCTAATCTGGTGTTTCAAGATGCGTTTCCCACACAATATTTCTGAATGTTCAAATTCAGGTTATAAGGTCATTCACTTGGATAATCTGTTTATAAATGTTAAACTACAGGTTTGTTTGTTATTAGTAAATAAACCTCGAGCTTGTATTTGTCTGAAGTGCTCATATATGTTATTGTGCAATGGCATCTTTATTTTTAAATAGACATTACAAACAAACAATTGTATCAAATGATCTGTAGAGATAGAACATTGTTTAGACTTTAAAATGTAAATAAATTTATCTTAGTATTTAGATATCCTCAGCAGAAGAAATTTAAATGCACATGGTTGAGACAATCACATAAGGCATCTCTGTGCATCCACCAATCTTCATCTACTGAGCCTATCTCGATATGCTTTTCAAGCAAAGTATGTCAAGATAGGAAGAGAAGTAAATACACTCTTTAAATCTCTTAAAGGGACACTGTCCAAACAAATTTAGCGTTGGTGATTCAGATTGAGCATGAAATGTTAATCAACGTTATAATTTAATCCGATTCTCAAATGTTAACAATTATCTTGTTATCTTTCTTTGCAAATCAATAATGATATTTGAGATTACGGACAATTTTTTCAAAAACCTGGGTTGTCCTTGATGATTGTTGGATAAATTAATCCACCACAAAAAAACAAGTTCAGTCCAGAGTACTGAAGCTAATAAATGATCTATTTAATGCCTTATTTTTAAAGTAATGATAGCAACATCACAAGGAGCATTCATAATATGAGACAATTTTTAAAGTTGCTTAAAATAGAATACTCATTCAGAATGTATAAATCATTAATTTTTTAACTGTCTCCCTTTAAGTATATTTTTAGTTCATGTCCCTTTAAATAAACATTTCACAATAATGCTTGAAATATCAGAAACCTAGGCACCTTCCTTTTGATAAATTAGTATAACATATGAGTCAATAAAATTTAGATTAACTTCTGGATTGTTTTACACACTGACTGAAATATATATTGTAAAGGAGGTATTTCGGAGTCTTCAGCTTAGAGGGACATTAAGCTATATGTTATGTATGCATTTTGGATAAGATTATACTATTTGAACAACTTAATATGTTTTGGTATTCAATCATTAGATTGTAATTATATATATTTTTGGATTAAATACATATCTACATAGGCTATTTTGATGCTGATTGTTGGTTGCACATAGATACCTTATGTAATTGACTAAGATATGTACATTGTTTTTTTTTTTACAAAGTATATTTAAAGACTGAATGTAATTCTATAGTACTTTCTAAATATGTTTAAATTATTTTATGAATAATTTAAAAATCAATACACAATATACTTTGTGAATGTCCCTTTAAGGACCAAAACATTTGTAATGTTGATTTAACATTGTCAAAATAAACTAAAGGGGAATGAAAATTATATATAGATATGTGATGTCTAACCCAAGAGGTAAGATTTTAAAAACTACATAATATTATTAACTATAGTTAAATGACTCCACTAGAAAATCAAATCGATTAACCTGCCATCCAATAACTAGCTTGTGAAAAATATAAAGTTAAATGACCTACCATTTATAAATGTAAAAATTAAAATAATTTTGCAAATAATGTTTTGAGATACCTAAGGAAGATACAAGATCTTATAAAATTAATTTTACATTCAACAACACTGTCACTTTAATGTAATTGAACCACTTCCCCTTCTTAAAAGTGAAAAAAAAATTTTTTTGTGAAATTGACTACATATCCGAAATTATTTTAACATCTAAGAATTTCAAAAGAAAAGCATCGATGGATCTCACTCCCCAATGAATGCTAAAAAAGATAGTTTAATGTAATATTCTCTGAATCAGTGGATTTTCAACAATTAAAGCATTATTTGATCTTATGCATGTGCTTGTCAAATAGACAACTACCAGTCATGGGAGTCAAATTGATTTTTATTGACAGATTATATGGATATTTATTATAATCTGTTCCAAATAGTGTATTTAATACTAAACTTTTTATTATTACCATTTTAAAATTTAATAGTTTCTGAACCAAAAATAAAAATATATTCCTGGAAGTCATCAGATGCCAATCTGAAATGTAAAAATTTTTTTTACAAAAGTTAATACACACGTAGTCAAAGAATCATAAAATACATTTACAATCATCTTGTGTCTATGCTCTAACTTTGTTCAACATTTTTTAAAGATATTTATTAACTATATTTTTTAAAAAATATATATGATTTTTGAATTATACATAAAAATGTATATCAAATTCCAATAATATATATGTTGAACATAAATGTCATATTTCATGTCCATTCAAATACCTCTATATCAATTATAATATGTATTCCTTTTTATGATTGTGATCCTTAAATATCTAATGATGAAATATGTATGACTAATTTATGTAAGCTACCAATAATCAACATTCTTCCTGTGATTATTAACTAGCATGCATTGGTACACCAACCTGGATAATGCATGGTCTTTGAAAGTCAATTCAGGGCTAAACAGTTGATCTTCAATAGGTGTCTTATTCATCATTTCAAAAATAGAGGACTGAAATCCCATCTAAAAATTAGAAATTCATCTAAGTGTCTGATTGTGATCCCTAAATATCTAATTAAGAACTAAATATGACTAATGTATGGAAGCTACTAATATTCAACATTCTTCCTGTGATTCTTAACTAGCATGCATTGGTACACCAACCTGGATAATGCATGGTCTTTGAAAGTCAATTCAGGGCTAAACAGTTGATCTTCAATAGGTGTCTTATTCATCATTTCAAAAATAGAGGACTGTGAAATACCATCTAAAAATTAGAAAATCATCTAAGTGTCTCCAATAGGATGCCTCAACAGCCTTATTCTATTAAATAGTTGGCACTTACCATGTGAACATGTCTTTGTATGCTTTTCAAGGTCAGCAGATTTGAAAGATAATGCCAGACATGATCCCATTGGTATACTTCAATTTCAATCTTGGCTTTTTCCACTGTCAGTCTGGGCAATCTTCACTGTCAGGCTTCTAATTCTTCCCTTTCAGTCTTTAGATTAAGTCAGCTCCCTAATGGCATAAAAGGTTTATTCAAAATTACTACAAGTGTGTGAATCATTTCTCTAGCCCTCTCCCACCCCCATTTCATAAGAAATTTCTGTCACTAGCTTACTGTATAGCATCTTGTGTTATGTTCTATCAAGTGTGAAGATGAGTCATATTGAGCAGAACAAACCTCTAATGTGTGACATTGAACCATAGTCATGCTAGAGGATCCCTTTCTGAGTATTTACATTTTAAGTAATGTGTAAACTAAATACTAGTTTAGAAAATGTATGCCATATGATGTATTTGTGTACAATTCATGCCAGCAACAGTCCAGACATTTATACTTACCAGCTGATGTCCTCTTTAAAAACCAGGTGGCAAAGACTCGCTACAGGACCCAATGGCCAGAGCATCACCTATATTAATAAATGAAACACATTTTTAGCATTTGATGAACAATCCTAACATGTTTGCACAATTCTCTACTTGTCATTTCCCTACAGTTCACATCTATTGATAATACTCCAGTCTAACCTCTATTCTTTACCGTCTAAAGTTGCGGTTGATGATGTCTGCTCTGACATTGAGGCCCTCGTCCCGGAATGGCCCCTCTAGAACAGGATCATCCTCCTCATCTCTGAGGAGGTTTCTGTCCGGCCAGACGGCCTGCAGCATCCCAGCCCGCTGTGCAATATTATGCAGGACGCTACAGGCTACAACGATCTTAGCCACCTTCTTTGGGTTGTACTGGAGGGCTCCTCCCGACCTGTCCAGGCACCTGAACCTCATCTTCAGGAGCCCGAACATCCGTTCAACCACCGCCCTGGTTCTCTTATGAGCCCTATTGTAGCACTCCTCAGACACATCAGTCGGGCTTACCAAGGGGGTAATGAGCCAAGGCCGGCTCATGTACCCAGAATCACCTATAAATTATGAACAGAACATAATTCCAACAGAATCCTCAAAATAGTATTTGTAGTACAATAAAAAGTTTTGTACACGATAATCCATTAACAAATGTTTATTTTAACTTTAAAATATCTAGTTCAATATTATTGTCTATCTTCCCATTTCAGCTAAGACATGCTACATATGCGTATTTCTCCTAAATCAAGCCTTGTGTAAAATGCTAACTACATGGTTACATTACATTCTCTATCTGAGCATTTAAGGTAAGACATGCTACATATCTGCATTGAACTAAAAGACATTTGCGAAAAGAGACAATGACATGGTTAAATTGCATTAGCTAATATCTTCCCATTTCAGCTAAGACATGCTACATATGCGTATTTCTCCTAAATCAAGCCTTGTGTAAAATGCTAACTACATGGTTACATTACATTCTCTGAGCATTTAAGGTAAGACATGCTACATATCTGCATTGAACTAAAAGACATTTGCGGAAAGAGACATTGACATGGTTAAATTGCATTAGCTAATATCTTCCCATTTCAGCTAAGACATGCTACATATGCGTATTTCTCCTAAATCAAGCCTTGTGTAAAATGCTAACTACATGGTTACATTACATTCTCTGAGCATTTAAGGTAAGACATGCTACATATCTGCATTGAACTAAAAGACATTTGCGGAAAGAGACAATGACATGGTTAAATTGCATTAGCTAATATCTTCCCATTTCAGCTAAGACATGCTACATATGCGTATTTCTCCTAAATCAAGCCTTGTGTAAAATGCTAACTACATGGTTACATTACATTCTCTGAGCATTTAAGGTAAGACATGCTACATATCTGCATTGAACTAAAAGACATTTGCAGAAAGAGACAATGACATGGTTAAATTGCATTAGCTAATATCTTCCCATTTCAGCTAAGACATGCTACATATGCGTATTTCTCCTAAATCAAGCCTTGTGTAAAATGCTAACTACATGGTTACATTACATTCTCTGAGCATTTAAGGTAAGACATGCTACATATCTGCATTGAACTAAAAGACATTTGCGGAAAGAGACAATGACATGGTTAAATTGCATTAGCTAATATCTTCCCATTTCAGCTAAGACATGCTACATATGCGTATTTCTCCTAAATCAAGCCTTGTGTAAAATGCTAACTACATGGTTACATTACATTCTCTGAGCATTTAAGGTAAGACATGCTACATATCTGCATTGAACTAAAAGTAGACATTAGCGGGGGGAAAATATATGGTTAAATTGCATCCTATAGCTGAACATTACGCTAACATTTTAAAACTACAGTGGCAATTGTCACAATAATTAACCATGTTGTGCACAAATACTCACCAACGAGATAACCAGGGGGCATTTGTCTTTCCTCAAACTGTCTCCACAGGGACGACAGAGAGAGGATGCGGGCATCATGACAAGCTCCTCCAAAATTCGCACACACATGCATAATCCTCATCTGTGCGTCACAAACATACTGCACGTTGAGGCTATGAAAATGTTTGCGATTTCTGAAGGGGGCGAGTCATCAATTGGAGCACGCAGCGCAATGTGGGTACAATCTATGGCTCCCAAGACATTGGGCATTTGAGCAATATCAAAGAATTCCCGCTTCAGGCGCCTCCAATCACAATCATTCTGTGGGAATCCTATGTATTGTTTACTGATACGTACCATGGCGTCCAGAAAGTTATCAAACACCACAGAGAATGTACCTTGAGCCAGGCCATGCATGTACAGTTCTCCGGATTGAAAACTCCCGGAGGCCAGGATGTATAGACAGCTTAGCATCCTACTCATGGCGGGAACAGCAGTCCTTATTCTTATACGTGGCTCCAAATGAGGTTTAAGAAGATCGTAAAGGCCAATGAGCTGTTCGCGATCGAGCCGATACTTATCAAAAACCTCAAAGTCACTCATGTTTTCCAAGGTGGGTCTCACCCTGTAGACACGAGGACCTCGAACCAGATGACCCCTTCGTCTCAGTCTGAGCCGCCGAGGCTGCCTGATTCGACCAACAGCTAGTTCGCCAATAGCAGCACCAGCAGCGTCTACCATGTCATCGTCATCCATCTTTCAAAACAGCGTAACAAGGTAAGCACTTGATCTGATGTGGATCACAAGTGATGCATTGGACATGTTGTTTGGGGGATTTATAGTACAATTAGTCCAATGGTAGTGAGTTTGTAATGATTGCTGATTGTATTCACCTGTTTGTATGTGAGCGGCGCAAAGGCTTTCACAGTGGGCGTTTATTTGTTGTTTGCTGAAATGTTGTTTTCCCCCAATGAATCTCAATGTGAAAGTGTACAATATCACACATACAGTGCATGTTTGTAATGTTTGATCATATGCGTAATCAATATTTCTTAAACGCGATCTTATAGTAACAAGCACACGTCCAGGCTAACATGAATGAAAGTGCATAGTTGTGTATAATGTGCATCGAATGTGATCGATAAAACGATAAAGTAACATCTGCCATCTGTAGTATTGTATATATTAGTGATTGCCGAGCTGTCAATATTGTATGCGTCCCTTTAAAATCGCAATAATAATTCAGAACTTCCCGTCTGCCATTTATAGTATTGTATATATAAGTGATTGCCGAGATGTGAATATTGTATGCGTCCCTTTAAAATCGCACTAATACTGAATAACTTCCGGCTGTCATCTGTAGTATTGTATATATAAGTGATTGCCGAGCTGTCAATATTGTATGCGTCCCTTTAAAATCGCAATAATAATTCCGAACTTCCCGTCTGCCATCTGTAGTATTGTATATATAAGTGATTGCCGAGCTGTAAATATTGTATGCGTCCCTTTCAAATCGCACTAATACTGAATAACTTCCGGCTGCCATCTGTAGTATTGTATATATAAGTGATTGCCGAGATGTCAATATTGTATGCGTCCCTTTCAAATCGCACTAATACTGAATAACTTCCGGCTGTCATCTGTAGTATTGTATATATAAGTGATTGCCGAGATGTCAATATTGTATGCGTCCCATTCAAATGGCACTAATATTGAAGAACTTCCGGCTGTAATCTGTAGTATTATATATATATAAGTGATTTGCGATCTGACAAGATTTATTAATTGTCCCATTGAAATCGCCTTAATAATGCTGTTCCAAACTGTTGTTTACGTATATGTTGTATTGTAGTATTGAGTGTTAAAGTGGTGAATCTGGGATGTGTATGGTTGAATCTTCTAATGACGTCATGATATTATTAACCTGCCTATGTAGTTCTGAAATCCTCATTGTGTTGTTGTATTTGACTGCATTGTTATTGTGTGCTGAATAAAATCTAAATGTGTGGTTTGTGGTTGCGTGATGGGTGATGCGTGTTATGTACATGTACGTATATATTGTGATTGTGTCCCACATATGCTGACTTCTATATAGCGGTCTGGCATTGTTGTTCCTTCCCATAAAGTGACATCTGTAATCTGGTGTAATGATGTTCTTGTTGTACGTAATTCCTAATGGTTTCTGGTGATGGAATCATGATGTTAAAAGTACAGTAAAATCCATATGTTGTGTTTTGTGATTCCTCTAGAGAATGTAATGTGTTTTTCCCCCATCATTTGAATGCAAATGTATGAGTGAATGTTAAAAGTAATGTATGTGCATCCATGAGTGATCATGTGTTAAGCCTATGTAGATATGCTGTTGCTGCAAGCATATGAGTTGAATAACTGAAATGCAATAATAAAGGTAAATGAGATTTGTTTCCCATTGTGTAGTGTTTGTGAATCCTGAAAAGTTGACATTATTTTTGTGTCCGTTTAAATGTAATATTTTTAAAACAAAAATGTTGTTACTAGTGATGTTGAATTGTATTTGATGTAATATAAAAGTCTGAAAGAATTTAATGGTGTTGTGAATATTCAAACAGTAAAATCCATAAATCCACCATAGGGAAATAGTCATTTCTTGATCTATTTATCATAGCTGGGTCTAACGCATGAAATCATGTCTTTTCTAGCGATGGTATTTGGAGTTTTTCTGTCTACACTATTTGCGTGCGTTAGGGAAATGAGGGTTTCGCGTGCACGAGCACGTCTTCCCAATAGAAGTCAATGGAGGCTCTGAAAATTGGTCATTTTTTTTTTCTAAGACTGGTTTTCATCGTAAAGTGAGTGACGTCATGAGCTTTTGTGAAAAAGTAACTAAATCGTGTTCTTTTTGTAATAAATAAATATTTTGTGTATGTCATGTGGTGTATATTGTTTGTATGCATCGATGAGTGTATGTTTGTGATAATGTTATTAGTTAGATGTAGGTATATGAGGGTCTTTTCCCGTGTGTCAATGTAAGTCAATGGGAAAATGGATTTGTGTTGTTTTTTTTCAAACACCCGAGATCTCGCAACTTTAATCCTTTGTATTTTGCTGAAAAATTATTAAATATGAAAAATAAACATAGTGTAGTGTTTGTATGACTGTAAGTGTAGTTTGTGTAATATTTTTTATTTGATTCGTGGATGTTTTTTTTGTCGGTATATGTTTACTACTGGGTCAGAGGTGTCGGTAGAAATGTGAGCGTTAGGTTTTTTTTGAGGGTCGGTAACTGAACTCTAAATACCGGAGTCCGTAAGAAACCCGCGTTAGGAGCCTCTAACGCTGGTTTTCACGGCTAATGCCGAACTCCAAATCTAGGCCAAAGTCTTTTGCTATCTAGATTTAACCCTATGTTAAAACATATAGCTTACTCAATAGCTTTTTAGATAACCTTTGAGCTAGTAGTGATGGAATGAAGCTATAGTTTAAAAGAGCCTATAGGGTTAATGAATGTTTCAGAGAATAGCAGAGTATTAGACCAGGGGGTTTGTTAGAATAGGTGGTTAGACTTCCTTATAAAATAAGCAGAGGTGATGGCTTATACGTAGTTAATTAGCAGAACAACAGGTGATAGCTTGTTATAGGCAGTTCATATATAAACATTCACATATGAGATATATTTACAGTTGATATAAAGTTATTTAATGGATGTTTAGTTATCCAAGTACTTGCGTTTTTCCCCAGGATTAATAAGTAGGTTCGCCTTGTTGCGCTGGGTATTTCACTCCTGCAAGAGTGTTTTGGAAGCGGTCACAAGCTGAGAGTTCAACCGATGCAGGGAGCTTGTTCCGGTATCCGGATCCACACGCTGAGAGATTGGTGACGTCAGCGTGCTGTGAGACGCAACTGTTAGACTTAGCTGACAGGCACTGGGGAGAGGAGAAAAAGTACATAGATTAGCTTCAAAAGGATTTGTAGAACGGTGGTGGTAAGTTCTCTTTTTGTTCTGTCTTTAGGTTTGTTGGATCCCGGTATTATTTAGAATATATTTAGTTAGACTTAGGAGTTGGTTAAGAATTCAGATATAAATCTTTCACCACACAATTTGCAATTATCAAGCAATTGGCAAAGTGCTTGAGTCCCTCCTTAAATAGGAGTTCCGGTGTGAGACTGAGTATTTCTTAAAGGGACATCATTTACCACATATGATCTTTTAAAGGGAGTGGTAGTATGACAAAAATCAAATTAAGTATATATATATATATATATATATATATATATATATATATATATATATATATATATACAGTATATATATATATATATATATATACAGTATATATATATATATATATATATATATATACATACAGTATATATATATATATATATATATATATATATATATATATTTATATATATATATACTGTATATATATTATGTATATGGAAGCGTATAGCATACATTATGTACAGTATCTCACAAAAGTGATTACACCCCTCACATTTTTGTAAATATTTTATTATATCTTTTCATGTGACAACACTGAATAAATGACACTTTGCTACAATGCAAAGTAGTGAGTGTACAGGCTGTAAAACAGTGTAAATTTGCTGTCCTATTAAAATAACTCCACACCCATCCATTAATGTCTAAACCACTGGCAACAAAAGTGAGTACACCCCTAAGTGGAAATGTCCAAATTCGTCCCAAAGTGTCAATATTTTGTGTGGCCACCATTATTTTTCAGCACTGCCTTAACCCTCTTGGGCATGGCGTTCACCAGAGCTTCACAGGTTGCCACTGGAGTCCTTTTCCACTCCTCCATGATGACATCATGGAGCGCTTCCCTATCTTCCATTTGAGGATGCCCCACAGATGCTCAAAAGGGTTTAGGTCTGGAGACATGCTTGACCAGTCCATCACATTTATCCTCAGCTTCTTTAGCAAGGCAGTGGTCATCTTGGAGGTGTGTTTGGGGTCATTATCATGTTGGAATACTGCCCTGCGGCCCAGTCTCCAAAAGGATGGGATCATGCTCTGCTTCAGTATGTCACAGTACATGTTGGCATTCATGGTTCCCTCAATGAGCTGTAGCTCCCCAGTGCCAGCAGCACTCATGCAGGCCCAGACCATGAAAATCCCACCACCATGCTTGACTGTAGGCAAGACACACTTGTCTTTGTAATCCTCATCTGGTTGCAGCCACACACACTTGACACCATCTGAACCAAATAAGTTTATCTTGATCTCATTGGACCAGAGTACATGGTTCCAGTAATCCATGTCCTTAGTCTGCTTGTCTTCAGCAAACTGTTTGTGGGGTTCCTTGTGCATCATCTTTAGAAGAGGCTTCCTTCTGGGACGACAGCCATGTAGACCAATTTGATGCAGTGTGTGGCATATGGTCTGAGCGCTGACAGGCTGACCCCTCACCCCTCCAACCTCTGCAGCAATGCTGGCAGCACTCATACGTCTATTTCCCAAAGACAACAACTGGAACCTGTCCTGTGAAACTGCTGTATGTTCTTGCCCACCATGTTGCAGCTCAGTTTCAGAGTCTTGGCAATCTTTTTATAGCCTAGGCCATCATTATTTAGAGCAACAATTCTTTTTTTCAGATCCTGAGATAGTTCTTTGCCATTAGGTGCCATGTTGAACTTCCAATGACCAGTATGAGAGAGTGTGAGAGAGATAACACCAAATTTAACACACCTGCTCCCCTTTCACACCTGAGACCTTGTAACACTAACGAGGCACATGACACCGGGGAGGGAAATGACTAATTGGGCCCAATTTGAACATTTCCACTTAGGGGTGTACTCACTTTTGTTGCCAATGGTTTACACATTAATGAGTGTGTGTTAAGATTATTTTGAGGGGATAGCAAATTTACACTTTTATACAGGCTGTACACTCAATACTTTACATTGTAGCCAACTGTCATTTCTTTAGTGTTGTCACATGAAAAGATATAATAAAATATTTACAAAAATGTGAAGGGTGTACTCACTTTTGTGAGATACTGTATTTCCCACCTAGCAAATAGTAATAGCATTATTATTATTATTCTTTATTTGTAAAGTGCCAACAGATCCCGCAGCGCTCTCCATGAATACAGAGTTAAAATTACAAGATGTCTATTGTGATAAATAAAATGCTCCTATTGGTCTGTTATACCTATAATTAGGCCAACCTCTGATAAAGGGCATTTGCGCATGTGTATAATGTATCACATGTATAAAGTGCATGTCCCATTAAGACACTGGTCTGTATTTGGTATTGGTTTAATAAACAATATCTGTTTACCTCAACATTTTTTGTACAGCTTCTCATTGGGAATCTCAATATATTCTGTGTGTGTATGTATATATATATATATATATATATATATATATATATAAACAATAGATAGTTAGAGCCCAGCACCATAAGTTTCAATACTGGCTTCCAGCTTGTGTGCTCGTTACTGTGGAGTATCAGCCACACTCCAAGAGATACAGTCCATATATGCAAAGTGTAACAGCACCACAGCACAGTCTTACTTCTTAGAGGTGAAAAATTATTTTATTGAGGTACAACAACCATAAAAAGGCGACGTTTCGGACCTACATGGTCCTTATTCATGCATAGTTAAAATACAACTGAACAAACATTTAAAAAGGGTATCAGAGCCAATCAGGGTTTAGTGCTGTGAACTAATTGGTTTAACTCATACCTGTCCAGGTATTGCAATTTGCTTTACTTAAGTGCCCCCTGGTGGCCCCAAAACACATAACATTTTAAAACAAAAGAATATCTTATAAAAACAAATACAAATCATAGTCCCTATTCAGACCATAAGGGTGTAAAGTATTCAAACGTTTAATCCATCATACTTCTTTTTGTTTTAACTTTAATTCCCTATTGCCCCCTCTTCTATGTATGGGAATATGGTCTATAATTTGAAAGCGGAGTTGGCTAACTGTGTGTCCCATTTGTGTGAAATGTGCAGAAACTGGTAATGACAAATCTTTAGATTTAATAGAGGCCTTATGTTGGCTGAACCTATCCCTGGCAGCCTGGGTGGTCTCGCCAATATAACAAAGCCCACATGGGCATTTAAGTAAATAGATTACATAATTGGTCTGGCATGTATATAATCCAATTATAGTTTATTGTTTCCTTTTATCATTTTGTGCCAGGTATTTGCCTTTAATTATAGAGTTACATTGGGCGCAGTGCAGACAGGGATAACATCCCTTATTTGGTGTAGTTAGGTAGTTAACATTAGATGGTTTGATGGTACCTATATCGGCACTAACAATATTATCCCTAAGGTTTTTAACCCTTCTGTATGAGGGCATGGGGGGTAGTTTGAAAGATTCTACTTCTGGATTATATTTAGACAGTAAGTGCCAATATTTTCTTACTATTCTAAAAACATCACTACTCAGATCACTATACTCCATAGAAAAGACCAATCTGTTAGATCTACTTACTGTGCTGTTTTTAGGATGTTTTTTAGTTTGTTTTCTTTGTATTTTGTCTACCTCTTCAATACTCCTAGCTACTGTCTCTTCTGGATATCCTCTTTGGATAAATTTATTGCCCATAGATTTCAATCTTTCTGGCAATATCTCTTGGTCTTGAACTATTCTCTTTGTACGCAATAGCTGGCTCCTGGGTATAGATCTGAACACTGTTTCTGGATGGAAACTTTCATATCTTAGCAATGTATTCCTATCTGTTGGTTTGGTATAAAGATCAGTGCTCAGTTTTGTGCCTTGCTTATAGACAGTAGTATCAAGAAAGTTAACTTTTTGATGAGAATATGTAAGTGTAAATCTAATGCCCACCATGGAGGCATTAATGTCCTCAACAAACTGAATTAAGGACTCCAATGAGCCCCCCCATATGCCAAAAATATCATCTATATACCTTAGCCAGAGCTTACAGCTACTGATGAATGGCTGACTATTGTAGACAAATTTGTTCTCAAAACCACTCATGAACAAATTGGCATATGAGGGGGCTACATTGGAGCCCATTGCTGTCCCCCGTTTTTGCATATAATATGTGTCCTGAAAAAGGAAGTAATTACAGTACAATATCAATCTTAGCATGTCGTCAACAAAATCAATCTGAGATGGATTATATAGCTTGCTTTCAATTAAAAAACTTTTGACAGTAGTTAAACCAGCCTCATGTGGAATTGAAGTATAGAGATTTACCACATCAAGTGTAAAAATTAAACATGTATCCTCTATTTCAACTCCTGCAAGTTTTGTTAGAAAATCATTTATGTCTTTAATGAATGATCTTTGCTGTTTGTCTAAAGGAAAGAGGATCTTGTCTAAAAAAATTGAAGTGTTAGAAAACACAGAATCAGTACAAGCCACAATAGGGCGTCCAGGTGGATGTGTGAGGTTTTTATGTACCTTGGGCAATGTATAGAAAACTGGTGTTATTGGAAATTTGTTAAACAAAAATTCATAAATCTCTTTAGAGATAATATTGCGTCCCAAGGCTCTATCTAAAATCCCTCTAAGTTCACTTTGTATCTCTACAAGGGGGTTGTGATCCAGTATTTCATAAACTCCCCCATCTGATAATTGTTGTAGAATTTCCTGGGTGTAATAATCAGTATCTAATATCACAATAGAACCGCCCTTATCGGCGTTTTTTATTGTGATGTTTTTATTACTTTTTAGGGTAGATATAGCCTCCCATTCCCCTTTAGTTAAATTGTGTTGTTTAGTATATGGTTGCAATTTTGCTTTCTTCACTAAACTAGCAACATCCTGTTGGACAAACTTAACAAAGGTTTCAATACCAGAGTTACTTGTAGGAGGTATAAATGAGGACTTTTTGTATAGATTCAACGTTTTTAGATTAAAACAATCATTTTGCATTACTTCATTTATTGCATTTTGATCACACACATTAGCCGTATTACTCCCACCATATAGTGCCTTTAACCTTAATGTCCTGAAAAATTTATAGAGATCTTTATCTATCTCAAAATCGTCATGATCTTTAACAGGGCAAAATGACAGTCCTTTCATCAAGAGACTAAGTTCGTTGTCTGATAGCTTATATCTGGAAATATTAATGACAAGGTTTTCTTCTTGTCATTAATGTGTGTGATCAAAATGCAATAAATGAAGTAATGCAAAATGATTGTTTTAATCTAAAAACGTTGAATCTATACAAAAAGTCCTCATTTTAGATAGAGCCTTGGGACGCAATATTATCTCTAAAGAGATTTATGAATTTTTGTTTAACAAATTTCCAATAACACCAGTTTTCTATACATTGCCCAAGGTACATAAAAACCTCACACATCCACCTGGACGCCCTATTGTGGCTTGTACTGATTCTGTGTTTTCTAACACTTCAATTTTTTTAGACAAGATCCTCTTTCCTTTAGTCAAACAGCAAAGATCATTCATTAAAGACACAAATGATTTTCTAACAAAACTTGCAGGAGTTGAAATAGAGGATACATGTTTTTTTTTACACTTGATGTGGTAAATCTCTATACTTCAATTCCACATGAGGCTGGTTTAACTACTGTCAAAAGTTTTTTAATTGAAAGCAAGCTATATAATCCATCTCAGATTGATTTTGTTGACGACATGCTAAGATTGATATTGTACTGTAATTACTTCCTTTTTCAGGACACATATTATATGCAAAAACGGGGGACA
The DNA here is from genome assembly GCF_027579735.1 of Bombina bombina. Classification (NCBI taxonomy): domain Eukaryota; kingdom Metazoa; phylum Chordata; class Amphibia; order Anura; family Bombinatoridae; genus Bombina; species Bombina bombina. The sequence goes on along the minus strand of NC_069504.1, from coordinate 254,781,073 downwards.
GCAATGGGCTCCAATGTAGCCCCCTCATATGCCAATTTGTTCATGAGTGGTTTTGAGAACAAATTTGTCTACAATAGTCAGCCATTCATCAGTAGCTGTAAGCTCTGGCTAAGGTATATAGATGATATTTTTGGCATATGGGGGGGCTCATTGGAGTCCTTAATTCAGTTTGTTGAGGACATTAATGCCTCCATGGTGGGCATTAGATTTACACTTACATATTCTCATCAAAAAGTTAACTTTCTTGATACTACTGTCTATAAGCAAGGCACAAAACTGAGCACTGATCTTTATACCAAACCAACAGATAGGAATACATTGCTAAGATATGAAAGTTTCCATCCAGAAACAGTGTTCAGATCTATACCCAGGAGCCAGCTATTGCGTACAAAGAGAATAGTTCAAGACCAAGAGATATTGCCAGAAAGATTGAAATCTATGGGCAATAAATTTATCCAAAGAGGATATCCAGAAGAGACAGTAGCTAGGAGTATTGAAGAGGTAGACAAAATACAAAGAAAACAAACTAAAAAACATCCTAAAAACAGCACAGTAAGTAGATCTAACAGATTGGTCTTTTCTATGGAGTATAGTGATCTGAGTAGTGATGTTTTTAGAATAGTAAGAAAATATTGGCACTTACTGTCTAAATATAATCCAGAAGTAGAATCTTTCAAACTACCCCCCATGCCCTCATACAGAAGGGTTAAAAACCTTAGGGATAATATTGTTAGTGCCGATATAGGTACCATCAAACCATCTAATGTTAACTACCTAACTACACCAAATAAGGGATGTTATCCCTGTCTGCACTGCGCCCAATGTAACTCTATAATTAAAGGCAAATACCTGGCACAAAATGATAAAAGGAAACAATACACTATAAATGGATTATATACATGCCAGACCAATTATGTAATCTATTTACTTAAATGCCCATGTGGGCTTTGTTATATTGGCGAGACCACCCAGGCTGCCAGGGATAGGTTCAGCCAACATAAGGCCTCTATTAAATCTAAAGATTTGTCATTACCAGTTTCTGCACATTTCACACAAATGGGACACACAGTTAGCCAACTCCGCTTTCAAATTATAGACCATATTCCCATACATAGAAGAGGGGGCAATAGGGAATTAAAGTTAAAACAAAAAGAAGTATGGTGGATTAAACGTTTGAATACTTTACACCCTTATGGTCTGAATAGGGACTATGATTTGTATTTGTTTTTATAAGATATTCTTTTGTTTTAAAATGTTATGTGTTTTGGGGCCACCAGGGGGCACTTAAGTAAAGCAAATTGCAATACCTGGACAGGTATGAGTTAAACCAATTAGTTCACAGCACTAAACCCTGATTGGCTCTGATACCCTTTTTAAATGTTTGTTCAGTTGTATTTTAACTATGCATGAATAAGGACCGTGTAGGTCCGAAACGTCGCCTTTTTATGGTTGTTGTACCTCAATAAAAGAATTTTTCACCTCTAAGAAGTAAGACTGTGCTGTGGTGCTGTTACACTTTGCATATATGGACTATATATATATATATATATATATATATATATATATATATATATTTGCAGTAGTGGAGTGCTGCTTTGAAGCCTACAACTGGATACGTAGGACTGAGTTTTCATTATTATCTAACTGACCCATATTCAATTGCCACTGCATACAACGCACCAGCAGTTGCAGCAACCAGGGGGAGGTTCCTGGAATCGTGATTACAGCTCTCAAGACAGTTTGGAGCAGCACCCACCCGGCCGCCAGAACACACCGTCTTGCATTGAAGCAGTTCCGACATGGGAGGCAGCGGGACTTCTTATCCGGCTAACACTGAGTGTAGGAATGATTTTCCCTCACACTACGAAGGTATGCTGAAAACTAGCCACGTTACTAAACAAAGTGGTAATTACATTTTATGGTCTGGACAATTGTGACTTTTGTTGTACTTATTTAAACTTTTTAATGGACAGTTTAGAGGATAATGACCTATACTGTAGAAATCTTCCTGTTTTACTTATGAACAGCAATACACTGAAAACATTTTACATACGTTTCCATCATTTCTAGGACTGCCATTCTAGTATTTTTTCAGACTTTCTAAGATAGTCTGTTAACTATTTATACCTCTGTATACTTATTGAAGGATTCTTTTATTGTTTACTTGGTTTTGATCTTTGGACCCCAAGGGTTCTTCAAGCTGTAGGTCTCTCTGTTACTTCTATATCAGTATTTTACCTAAGGTAACATTTTGTTTTCCATGTTGTATTTATTGTACCCCTCTAAAGCAGTGCAGATAATGCCAGTTCTCTGTACAAATAATAGAATTATAATATAAATAAAATATTTAAATATTTAAATAATAAAAAACAGCTCTTGCTTTAATTAACAATATATGAAAGTCAACAAGATTTTATTTTAAAATATATATCATAGGGACAATGGGTTTCCAACTCCCAATTCTCAAAGGTTGCAAAAAAAGGCAGAATTTAAAAATACATAAGATTGGCACGACCACGGATAAGTCAATCAAGTTCCCACAATTGGGCTTAGAGTTCCTTAGATCTTATTGCATCCGCAGTTCTCAAAGATTTTAAACACTTATGTAGACTATGCCTTTATTTTGTACTCCTTATAACTACTATTTTTTTTATTATCATTCTAAAGGCTCAATATATTCTAGAGCTAACACGGTACATTTTACCACTAATTTATACATTTTCACTGTTTCCTATGGCTTCATTGCTGCTTAGGAGAAACTCTTCTTTTACAATTAGAGAAGGTCAATAAAAAGTAAATAAATGATTCAAACAGAAGATAACAAAAAAGTAAATATTAAAAATATTTACAAAATGCTGAATATCTAAATTGCTTTAAGTTTCATAACTCCCATTTCCTCTTAAACTGAATATTTGTTAAATTATTTTCAAATGTTTTGGCAGAGTCTTGAGTCGTGGGTGGCCAGACCACTTCTTCTAAAGAATGCCTATAATGCTTGCTTGGAAGACTTTTCAGTTCATTCAGCTTATCATCTGCAATCTATGTAGACGTCTGCCACATTCTAGTGGCATGCATTACATAGTATATGTTACTATTTGCTATAAATAACTGTTAGTGTTGCATAAGAATAGAAATCTATCTACCACAACATTATTTAAATAGGTAAAATTAGAATTACAGTTTTGTTTTTCTTGAAGATAATCTGCATAACAATAAAAAAGTCATGCTAAACGTTATGTTAGATATACGTGGTTTGTTTTGTTTAATTACGGCATTCATTTTCTCAATAGCATATTGATTTTTAAACCTGTATCAATAGGTGATTAATTAGAATCAGAAAAGTTTAGTTTGACTGTAAGTTATTTACCAAACGTCATCCCTTTAAGAATTTGTGGTTCACAACATGACTCCATAAAGGTTTCATAACATTGACTAGAAGCAGTTTTTACAATTAACACATACAAGCCTCTATGATTTCAGATACATTTTTTTTACTTTTTTAATTGCGTCAAGAGGAAAGATTATATAAATACAAGTGATAAAAATAAGTACAAAAATGTGTAAATCATACTTTTTTAAGGATCTCTGTTGAGCACTAATGAGGGAAACAACTTTAAATCCATCAAACAAGATATAAAAAATAAGAAAACAAAATAGTCTAAACTCAATAAAACAAATATAGGGCCAGATTACAAGTGGCGCGCTATGTAGTGCTTTCAAAGTAATCTATTTGAGCACATCGGGTTGTGCGCGTTACAAGTTGAAAGTAAATGGTTTGCACGTGAGTGAAACCAATGCGTGCTAACTAAATATTGTGACTGCGTTTACATATTCTCCCCATAAAAGTTAATAGAGAGCACAGAAGAAGCAGATCCTAACACCTATCGCTCATGCACTAACCCAACATGAGTTTTCATATTTCCCATTCCAATGTTCTTCACTTACAGACCAATGTAATTTTTATTGTAAATATATAAACATAATATAGCCCTTTACAGTCAAACACCTTGTCATATACTATATACCTTTTAACCTTTATAACTTTTTTTATATTTATAGGAAGAATTTTTATCAGATAGTGTTTATATGAGTAACTGTAATTTTGAATGTATTTATGTTATGTTTTATGCAACTTTTTTTAATGCAATATCCTTTATGTGAGGGATTCAGTCGCGCTAACCCAATGAGCGTAAAATGCGATTGTGCTCTTCTCACTTTAGCATTTACTTTCATCTTGTAATACGCACGCTTTTTCTGTCACGCGCAAAATGAGGAAAACACCAGATATCGCTGTTGCACAAAAGTAAACACGCCACTTGTAATCTAGCCCATAGTGTGCTAATTGTTAACAAAGCTTGTGTTTTTCTGTTGATGAGTACACTTTTGCAGCAACATTAGCAACAAGTAATTAATTCTAACTGGGTCATGGTAAAAAGAGACACAGGGGATATCCACAATTATAACCCCCTTACCAATTATTCCTCAAAGCCTCATGCACAACATTTAATCAATGGAACCCACATTTTATCACATCTTAATTTCACTATTTAATATGTACACAAAAGACATTAAAAAAGAAGCACACACATTTCTATTGAGTTTTGATTTTGGAATTTAAGGGATTGGGGAACAAATGAGAAGTGATGACTCTATTAGTAGGAACAGGAGGATACAGAGAAATGAGCTTCTGGGACAGTAAGGTAGATATGTGCATTTATCTTCTTCATAAGGTAGCGAATGCCAAAGATATCGTCCACCAGCTGCATTCAGCTATTTTCAGAGCTTGATTTCTTCTTCTGCAGCACACTAAGATATGCGCAAATACAGATCTTAGTGTGTTGCACTTTCACACAAAGAAATACGGTTCTGATAAAAGCTGAATGCCACTAGCGGCCACCATCTTGGTCATTTGTTTTCATGAAGGAGTCGAATGCACAATTCTAGGAGAGGTATGCTGATGAAGAGTGACAAAGGAGGGTTGATTGAGAGAGGGGGATGAGAAGTGGTGAAGGGAGCATAAAGAGGGATATTTGAGGGTTGTGATGAAAATATATTGTCAGGGTGCCCCAACACAGTAGAGAATAAATAGACAATGGGCCAAGGTATAGCCTGACCAGGGCTAGACACATAGGGCTAGATTATGAGTGGGGCACAAATGTTTGCGCCAGAGCGATAAGGGGTATATTGCGAGGGTTTGCACTCATTGGGCTTACCACTCGTATTACAAGAGTGCAATAGTGATTTACACTTAAATGAATACAACAACTTCAGAGTTCTGGTTATCTGTTTTGTGAAACATAAAAGTTCCACAAAGCACAACAAAAATACATTTCAAACAATTAAACTCATAATAACACTATCTAATAACAATTATTTTTTTTAAAAATTGCACACAAAAGTTAAGGCTCCAAAGATAGGAGGTCTCAGGTGTTAGAAAAAAAAAGGCAATCAAAGGGCTTTAACATAGAGATACATACATATACATGTCTAAATAGGTATATACTATATATATATGTATATACTGTATGTGTGAACATATGAATTTATGTGTATATATGTATTTACAGACATATACTGTATACACATATAAACACATAAATACATATGTATACATATATAGACCTATATAGAAGTTCATTAGAGCCCTTTGCCATTAAGTAGATGAAAACATGTTAAAATATATATATTCAATATTCATATATAATAAAGTGTTATAGTATGTATTTACTGTAAAAAATATACATTCCAATGTTCTGCACATAGCAGAATATGTTCTAAGTATTTCTAAATATATATTCCTATATATATCTGTATATATCAATACCTATATATGAGTATAGATATATATTCTACCTAAAATTAAACATCGGATATATGTAGAAATATTTATTTGTGAATAAATAGAACATATTCTGTTACGTGCAGAACACTGGAATTTTTTTCATGTTGGTTTAGCATAAATGAGAATATGTGATCGTGTTTGCGCGAGAGTGGGGTGTTTTTTTCTCCACTTATTTTTCTTCATTGATTTCTATGGGGGAATACATGAGCGCGCATGCTAAATTCTAACTTCGGAGTTTTGCGCAAGTCTGGTTACCACTAGAGGGAAAAATAGTTTACCTTCAACACATAAAACGAGCACAGCCTGACAAGTGGATAAATCTTACTTCTAGCTCAATTAACACTCAAGCAGGAGCATTAATTTGCGATTCACGCGTAATCTGGCCCTTATTTGGAGGTGCAAGAGGAGACGGAGGTTCTGGTTCAGACATATACGGAGAAGGTAGACTAGAGAATATCCTGTTTCACCATAGTTTGAAGATATAGCTGCAGAACAAACTCAAGGAGGCTGTATGCTGTCTTAGCAATATAACAAAATTAAGCCTAGGTACCACAATTATTAAATTGTGATGAAGGAAAAAAAATGATAAAGAAGGCAAGAGTGATGGTAGCAACGTTAGCTTGTCCCTACAGCATGTTTTTTTTACTTCATTAGATTTGATAATGCTACATATCTACAGTAGATAAACTAGTGCTACATATCTACAGTAGATAAACTAGTGCTACATATCTACAGTAGATAAACTAGTGCTACATATCTACAGTAGATAAACTAGTGCTACATATCTACAGTAGATAAACTAGTGCTACATATCTACAGTAGATAAACTAGTGCTACATATCTACAGTAGATAAACTAGTGCGGTGCAACATATCTACAGTAGATAAACTAGTGCTACATATCTACAGTAGATAAACTAGTGCTACATATCTACAGTAGATAAACTAGTGCTACATATCTACAGTAGATAAACTAGTGCTACATATCTACAGTAGATAAACTAGTGCTACATATCTACAGTAGATAAACTAGTGCTACATATCTACAGTAGATAAACTAGTGCTACATATCTACAGTAGATAAACTAGTGCAACATATCTACAGTAGATAAACTAGTGCTACATATCTACAGTAGATAAACTAGTGCTACATATCTACAGTAGATAAACTAGTGCTACATATCTACAGTAGATAAACTAGTGCTACATATCTACAGTAGATAAACTAGTGCTACATATCTACAGTAGATAAACTAGTGCTACATATCTACAGTAGATAAACTAGTGCTACATATCTACAGTAGATAAACTAGTGCTACATATCTACAGTAGATAAACTAGTGCTACATATCTACAGTAGATAAACTAGTGTATATATCTATGCTTAAACATGGGAGAACACACAAAAAACGTTTACTAAGTGGTCATGGACACATTTTTACTTAAGCCAAACCAAATATTACATTTATTACAAGAATTACATATAAAATAAACTCTAGTAAACAGCTCTACCTTCTCTTACTAGACTGCAGATGCAATAGAGACACTGCTGATACACGTAGGGATCTCAATGAGGTTGTTAACTGAGTTGAGAGGAACCTTTAACACATTAAAGAAGTTGGATCATTAACATTTAATGTACTATGATATTATCTGCTTGTACTCTATCATATAAAACAAAGCTAAATTGCATATTATGAAGTCACAAGACACAAGATACAACAAGAATTAAGATGAAGAAAATTGATGTGTTAGAAGTGTTAACGATTGTGTTGCAGTACCATGTACATCTTAATTTTCTTTCTTTTCCCTCAACTAATAAAAACCTCTCAAAATATCCGTAAAGATCAGGTTGAGGATGAGGTCCCCCGTGAGGAACAGATATTTCATCCAATACTATTGAGAAAGACAACGGCGTGCAAGTGCATCTACCCTCAATCTCAGCATCATGATCATATACAGAGTGTGCAACAGAACCAGCACAACTGCATAAACGACAACATGATCAAAAACAGAACAAATTGTAACACCAGAGATAATGGAACAGAGCCTGATGGAGGATATTGTATAAAAAAAACTTACATCTACAGTTGATATATGAATCTTTTCATGAGAAACATATAAGCGTTCTTAGAGAATTGTGTATTTTCCTTTATAAAACTAGAGGTCAGTGAGGCGGAAGATGTTATATGCTGACATAAAGCAAACACATAATACCCTCCATTCCAAAAAAATTGAACATATAATTGAAATGAGATTTACATACTTTTCATTAAAATTTGATTTTTCCCCTTTCTTCACAGCCAGTTTGTCATCATAAATAACATATTGAGTGCTACGATCCCACATGTTTCAGTGGTAAGAACTTTACACATAATACCTTTTATTCATTCTATAGAAGCTAAATTTATTATAGTATAAGAATGATATTATTGTTTAAGCATGCAATGCTTACAGAACTTATATTACTTATTAACAACATTTACTTTACTTAAAGGGACAGTATACACTCATTTTCATATAACTGCATGTAATAGACACTACTATAAAGAATAAGATGCACAGATACTGATATAAAGATCCAGTATAAAACTGTTAAAAAAATTACTTAGAAACTCTGTTGAAAAGGTAGCTTGAAAGCCCACTGCAAGTGGCAAATAAGACACCCCCCTCCCCCTTCTTTTGCATATAAAAAGACCCTTTACACAAACAGGAGCAAGCTGGAGAAGGTAGCTGACGGTATTCACATAAAACTTTGGGGCTTGGTTAGGAGTCTGAAAATCTGAGCAATGTTATTTAAAAATAAGCAAAACTATACATTTATTTAAAAAAAAAAACTTTATGGGCTATATAAATAGATCATCTACAAAACATTTATGCAAAGAAAAAATGAGTGTATAATGTCCCTTTAAATGGTGACAATGCTAGTTGTGCCTTTTAAATACTACCATGTTATGTGTATTAAAACAATTTTATAAGTAACTTTCATTATTTGAATTTTAAGGCTCATTGCAGATTTATCAAGGCTAACCCTAATATCTTTCCCTAATTGACTTCACCTGCGGCATATTACATAATGAACTGCAAAACAATGTAGTGTTTGGTAACATAATAACCCTGGCTAGCCTTGTCTTCTCCAGAAACAGACATTGATTGCCTCTTCCAAATAAGACAAACTGTGGGTGGAGTTTAGCTATTGAAAAACAATTACAGCAAACAAGATTTTTAAAAAATTTTTTTAGAAAAATGTATTTGTCATTCTATACAAAGAAAACAGAAATGCGTTTAGTGTTTCTTTAAAATGGCAATGATTAACAACCAACCTTCACTTAAACTACTCCCATTTCCTCATAGGGCCCTTAATACCTTAATAATGGCAATACAGAAATGATGCCAGATATTTTATTGATTGATTGGTTTTTCAATAAAAAGTAAACAAATAAAAAGTTTGGTCAATTCAAATAATAAAACACTCAGAAATAATTCTATTTTTCTTTGAAAAAGGATAATTTTATAATTTTTCACTCAAATATCTTTTGATTATGGATGCTTCCTCGTAAGCCAGTTTCATTGTTACTATTTCATCAAGCTGGCTTTGTTTTTGTTTTTTAAGATATTAAATATTTTCACTTTTCATATTCAGCATTATATTTTTATCTATGGATGACCTGAGGCTCATTCCTGTTCTTCCACAGTCAAGCAGTGGTGGCTTATTCTTATTATTATGATTTTCTTAATTTTATTTTTCAGTCTTTTAATTATCCTGAATTATTTTTATTTAGCTAGTACCTTTTTAATTTAATTAAGAATATTATGGCTTTTGAGCCCGTGGGGTTGCGTATTAGAAGTTGAAAGTAAAAAGTTTGCGCACAAGCAAAAACCCCGATGCACGCAACCACATTAACTTCTTCTCCCATAGACTTTAATGGAATCAAATTTTATTTTTAAAAAAGGTACTCATACTCACTGGCAAACCCGAATGCATATATTCAAGAGCACTAAGCCCGACACGAAATATTAATATTTCACATTCCAATGTTCTATTTATTCTTAGATATATATTTCTATATATATCTGTATATAGCTATACCTATATATCTATTCCTATACACGTATTTATGTATTTTACATGAACAGTATCTGATATATACAGTACATATATATATATATATATATATATATATATATATATATATATATATATATATATATATATAAAAGAGCTAGGAAAGGGAGGGCACTCTCCGGAATTATATACATCAAAGTTAGTTTATTGTTTATAACAACAACGTTAGAAAGTCATAAGGATAGGTCGACGTTTCGGCTTACATAGAAGCCTTCATCAAGACAGATGAACAACTCACAACGGCGACTAACAGCCGCATACAACACCACCGGCCAAACATTTTTATATGTGAAATCCACAAATTTCTATTTGTAATTTTAGAGACAATGTGCCCCAATTCCAACATAAATTATATAGTCATTGGGTCGTATTACCTTTGTATTGATTTTTTATGCATGTGTTCAAAATAAAAGATAGTTTCTCTAAATATATTTAGAATAATGATATAGTTAAAATGTATTGTTATTTACAAAGTGCTAAGTGCGTGCGATATATGAAGAGTAATAGACTTTATGGGTGGTTAGTGCCCGTGTGTTCAAAACTATTTATACAAAAAAACTATATTTAAAATGGTTCAGATATAAGCTAAAAAACTTTCTAAGAGATGAATATAAAATTTAATACAATTTATTAAAAAGATTATTATAAATGAACATTTGATAAACACATTATATAAATACTACTCATTAATAGGGATGGGCGAATGTCGATAAGAACGAATATTCTTAAAAATTCGAAAATCGAATGTTATTTACAGTTTTCGAATGTCACTTTCGAATTCGAATGTTTATAATTATATCGAATGTCTACATTCGAAATTCGAATTTTTCGAATTCGAAAATAAATTCGAATTTTTCGAATTCGAAAATAAATTCGAATTTTTCGAATTCGAATATAAATTAGAATTTTTCGAATTCGAATATAAATTCGAATTTTTTGAATTCGAATATAAATTCGAATTTTTCGAATTCGAATATTGCATAATTCGAATATTACATTTAAAAGCATTAGAAATACTATTACAATCTAAATTCAAATTTTTCGAATTCGAATACACGTATTGCATAATTCGAATATTACATTTAAAGAAAAAGCATTAGAAATACTATTACAATCTAAATTCGAATTTTTCGAATTCGAATACACGTATTGCATAATTCGAATATTACATTTAAAGAAAAAGCATTAGAAATACTATTACAATCTAAATTCGAATTTTTCGAATTCGAATATTGCATAATTCGAATATTACATTTAAAGAAAAAGCATTAGAAATACTATTACAATCTAAATTCGAATTTTTCGAATTCGAATACACGTATTGCATAATTCGAATATTACATTTAAAGAAAAAGCATTAGAAATACTATTACAATCTAAATTCGAATTTTTCGAATTCGAATACACGTATTGCATAATTCGAATATTACATTTAAAGAAAAAGCATTAGAAATACTATTACAATCTAAATTCGAATTTTTCGAATTCGAATATTGCATAATTTGAATATTAAATTTAAAGAAAAAGCATTAGAAATACTATTACAATCTAAATTCGAATTTTTCGAATTCGAATATTGCATAATTCGAATATTACATTTAAAGAAAAAGCATTAGAAATACTATTACAATCTAAATTCGAATTTTTCGAATTCGAATATTGCATAATTTGAATATTACATTTAAAGAAAAAGCATTAGAAATACTATTACAATCTAAATTCGAATTTTTCGAATTCGAATATTGCATAATTCGAATATTACATTTAAGGAAAAAGCATTAGAAATACTATTACAATCTAAATTCGAATTTTTCGAATTCGAATACATGTATTGCATAATTCGAATATTACATTTAAAGAAAAAGCATTAGAAATACTATTACAATCTAAATTCGAATTTTTCGAATTCGAATATTGCATAATTCGAATATTACATTTAAAGAAAAAGCATTAGAAATACTATTACAATCTAAATTCGAATTTTTTCGAATTCGAATACACGTATTGCATAATTCGAATATTACATTTAAAGAAAAAGCATTAGAAATACTATTACAATCGAAATTCGAATTTTTCGAATTCGAATATTGCATAATTCGAATATTACATTTAAAGAAAAAGCATTAGAAATACTAATACAATCTAAATTCGAATTTTTCAAATTCGAATATTGCATAATTCGAATATTACATTTAAAGAAAAAGCATTAGAAATACTATTACAATCTAAATTCGAATTTTTCGAATTCGAATATTTTCGAATGTAATCGTAAAATTTGAAACCGAACATTCAAATTTCGAATGTTAGAATGTTATGTAAACATTCGAAATTCGATTAGAACGAACGAATGTGTTAAAATTCGTGCCGTTTTTCGAATGTTGCGAAACATTCGCCCATCCCTACTCATTAACTAATATGACTGTGGGACATCTCCCAGATATGTTAAAAAGAAAATGAGGACTCTAATAAATGTCACAATATAAATATGTATGGAGTATACACAGCCAATAATGTCTAAATATATTTGGCAATGGTCTAAAATTTAGAGTTTTGCACAATATTCTGCATCCTATAGGCGTTTAGCCAATCACAGATAAATGTTTTAATCTCACATATTCTCAATTATTATTTGGAATATCACTTATTTGTACTCACAATCATGATCCCTTTAGCTGGAAACAGCGCCCTTACTTATCCTCCATTTCACTTACTTTACCCCGAAAAGACTGAAGGATCTTTTCTCTGTGTAGGGTGTTTGGGATCCCTGTAGTTCAGCTCTCTCACACATTGAAATAGAGTCCAGTTGTAAAGCTCAGGACTATAGCAAAACCATTGATATACAAAAATATGTGATGTTCATATGATAAGCCTCTGGAAGTACATCATAATTAGTTATAGCAATAGGAAATGCAAAATATATGAGGTACAAACCTAGAACACTGGAACCAAAACAGTATTGACAGAGGGTTTAAAGAGAATTATTGAACGGTTGTGGGCCCCTTGAAACAAGACTTATAATGTTAAGCACTATGGCCCAATAGGTAACTGTAAGAAAAGGTATTAGTGTAATCTATATCAGTAGAGAGCATATACATGGTATTTTTTCACCTTACTCACTTAATAAAAATTCAGTAGTACTTAATATCTTGGATATATGGTCTAATACATGCCTAAATGTTAGGGAGGTATTAGTAATCAGATACCTACAACTATTAAGGCTCATAAAAGCTCTGGACTGCTCCTTGTATTGAAATTAGAGGTCACTGCCCCAGCCGCAGGCAGATATACCTCAGAAGCTCTTATAGGATGCTATCTTAAAATCAGCTACAAAAGGAGCTACTCATGTCTAATCATTCAGTATATTAACCTGATATAAACATTCCCATTGTATTGAAATATGTATTTAACTTTCATACCAAAACAGCTTAGTATGTCACAGCAATTGCACCACAGCCCCCCAACATATTAATAATCCCCATGACATGAATCATTACAATTTAATAAACTGGCTTTTTTGTAAGATATAAAAAACTTAACACTCCAATACAGTCTCTTTATGGAATTCCATAACAAGAGTCCAGCTATCTCCAACTGCAGAATAAGATAGTTTGCTCATTAGCATCTCGGTATATACAGTTATTACTTGTTAATGGCTCTATTTTATGTAGTCACATAAAAGTCAAAATGACATCATAGAAGATTTCTCATTTGAGGATCGAGAAGGATAAAAAACAAATAGCCATACGTTGTAGCCTCAAAGTAGGCTTTCTGGCCGTCATCAACAAAAGAAGAGGTGCTACAGATATTCAGATTATAAGGGGGATCAGTTAAACTTGAACTACTAAGAGCTAGGATAGAAATAAAAATAAAAATCTGGCCCATATTCTCAGGGCCTGCTAGAGCGTATGGTACTCCCCTGAGTCTCCGGTATTTACTTTTCCTCTGACAGACGGATCAAGAGGAGGTAATCTTAGTAGTGTAGCCTGCTCCTGCAGGGCTGGAGAGACACCTTTGTTTGATCCACTGTTCCGGCCCTCACGTGCTGCGCGAGTTGTTAGAAGAAAGAGAAGCCTGCCCAGCCGCTGCTCCACTTGGTGGAGCAGATCGCCATGTTGGTAGCCCATTGAATTGGCTGGTATCTGTGATAAGTGTAGGGGAGAACAAGGTCAATTTTTTTGGCAGCTCTCTGCTGTATTTGATAATCTGGGGTGTCGATCTGTCCCTGGGCCGTAATACCATAGGCGGTATATTCCATTCTGTATCTGTAGCTGGGTTATCAGCTAGCAAGTTAGTTGCAGCGTTAGAGTTTAGTGAGGGTTTCACAGCGTTCTGTGGGGCATCCGGAGGTACCATCAGAATTTGGTCCTCATCTTCTAGTATACCGGGCCGAGGTCTTATGCTGAACCCACTAGCGATTATAGAGGACAGTCTCTGGTAATGCTCCTCCAGTAGAGACCATACAGCAGCTTCAAATGATCACATGTTGAGTACCCCCGCTCCAAAGATAAATTTGGAAGACAGCTTAAGAAGCTGTTAGACCTGGATCACCAGGGGGGGGAGGCTTAGGTGACGGTCCGGCCCTGTTGAAGTGGCCTCCACTTTTTATTCAGCAGGATCTGTAATTTAGGTATATAGCACTTTAGACCCTGGATGGTGCCTCAGTCAGGTGATAAGCAGTAGATATAGTAGTCTGACCTTTAAGCCTCTAAAATAAACGACTATCATGGCCGCCACCCGGAAGCACCCCCCTTTTTAATATATATATATATATATATATATATATATATATATATATATATATATATATATATATATATATATATATTTCAATCTATCTATACATTTTGAAATTTATAACATTTTTATTCATTCAATATAATTATATTAAAGAAAAAATATAGAATTTCCATTTTAATGTACGTATGCAATGTTATGGGTAAATAGCTTGGTTGCTCACACCTTTTACTCATTGTTTATGTGAAGAGGGAAGTGCCTATACACTGCCCCATGCTAAGACCAGATCTCTAGTTGAGTGTACTTTTGGCATACTTAGGTCATGGTTCTGGAGTCTAAAACATTACCATGGCATGTTTCTGTTTAGATCAAATCATACACAAATAATTTACAGTCAGGCACTCTCTGGACATTAGAGTATTTATTAATATACATGATGTTTCGGGGTGGCCCCCCTTCCTCAGACTAAATAAATTACATATGCAAAGCATCCTACTTACCCTCAATAAGTACCCCAGCAACGTGACACAAACTTCGTCCGTGAACTCCGTCAGCGTGCCTAAGATGCAACTGCGCATGCGTCAAGGCTTTGTACGTTGTCACCAGGTGGACGAACTACAAAATGCAAAATTACATGAGGATGTAAAATTAGTTATTAATTATAACATACAATCATAGGAAAGCATCAATAAATCAAATGGTATCTTAATCCTATATGCAGGGATGTGCTTCTTGATCTTTTTGTTTGTTTAGTTACAACTGATAGCGATGATGCACAATGTGTGATGTTTCCCATATAGCAATCTAGATTCAAGGTTTTGCATATGAACAGTGATCTTTAATCTTAGAGATATGCAGTAATTAGGACAGTCTATAGTTAGGGTACATAACTAGCATTCTGGTCATCTATAAATACTGATGCTGAGATAGAATGTTATGACAAATGAGGTTTATGGATATCTGCAAGATGGCTAATGTGTGATTAGAGTTTGATATAAGGAACGAGGTGCATCAATTTTAAATATATATTGGATCTTCGATCTAACATTCTATAAACAGTAATAAGGTGGTGTGCTGACTTGAAAGTCCACTTATGTGTTAGTCTATAGTTCCCACTGTATTCAGCGTAACTGCCTTACAGATAGTGATATAGTGCAGACAGCACAAAGGGCTATATGATGATTGGGATATGAAGTTTGATGAGATTGAAACATTGCTACGGATTAAGATGCCATTTGATTTATTGATGCATTGCTATGATTGTATGTTATAATTAATAACTAATGTTACGTCCTCATGTAATCTTGAATTTTTTAGTTTGTCCACCTGGTGACACCGACGTAGTTCACAGATGGAGTATGTGTTACATTGGTGGGGTACTTATTGGGGGTAAATAGGATGCTTTGCATATGTATTTTATTTAGTCTGAGGAAGGTGGACCACCCTGAAACGTCATGTATAGTAATAAATACTCTAATGTCCAGAGAGTGCCTTACTGTAAATTCTTTGTGTATATATATATTTATTTATATATATATATATATATATAAATATACAGGGAGTGCAGAATTATTAGGCAAATGAGTATTTTGACCACATCATCCTCTTTGCCACCAGTTTGGCCATATTTCAGAGCTGCAACATCACTGGAGTGCCCAAAAGCACAAGGTGTGCAATACTCAGAGACATGGCCAAGGTAAGAAAGGCTGAAAGACGACCACCACTGAACAAGACACACAAGCTGAAACGTCAAGACTGGGCCAAGAAATATCTCAAGACTGATTTTTCTAAGGTTTTATGGACTCATGAAATGAGAGTGAGTCTTGATGGGCCAGATGGATGGGCCCGTGGCTGGATTGGTAAAGGGCAGAGAGCTCCAGTCCGACTCAGACGCCAGCAAGGTGGAGGTGGAGTACTGGTTTGAGCTGGTATCATCAAAGATGAGCTTGTGGGGCCTTTTCGGGTTGAGGATGGAGTCAAGCTCAACTCCCAGTCCTACTGCCAGTTTCTGGAAGACAACTTCTTCATGCAGTGGTACAGGAAGAAGTCTGCATCCTTCAAGAAAAACATGATTTTCATGCAGGACAATGCTCCATCACACGCGTCCAAGTACTCCACAGCGTGGCTGGCAAGAAAGGGTATAAAAGAAGAAAATCTAATGACATGGCCTCCTTGTTCACCTGATCTGAACCCCATTGAGAACCTGTGGTCCATCATCAAATGTGAGATTTACAAGGAGGGAAAACAGTACACCTCTCTGAACAGTGTCTGGGAGGCTGTGGTTGCTGCTGCACGCAATGTTGATGGTGAACAGATCAAAACACTGACAGAATCCATGGATGGCAGGCTTCTGAGTGTCCTTGCAAAGAAAGGTGGCTATATTGGTCACTGATTTGTTTTTGTTTTGTTTTTGAATGTCAGAAATGTATATTTGTGAATGTTGAGATGTTATATTGGTTTCACTGGTAAAAATAAATAATTGAAATGGGTATATATTTGTTTTTTATTAAGTTGCCTAATAATTATGCACAGTAATAGTCACCTGCACACACAGATATCCACCTAAAATAGCTAAAACTAAAAACAAACTAAAAACTACTTCCAAAAATATTCAGCTTTGATATTAATGAGTTTTTTGGGTTCATTGAGAACATGGTTGTTGTTCAATAATAAAATTAATCCTCAAAAATACAACTTGCCTAATAATTCTGCACTCCCTGTATATCTATATAAAAGAAAAAAATAGAGAGCGCCACTGATACTATATACAATAATTGTGTATAAATGTGTATAATTTGTGTAAATTTGTGTATGAGCAGCTGTTATAAAGGATAAACAAAAAGTAAATAACAAGTGGTAACAGCGCTGCAAATAACTGTGCAAAACAACCTTATAGTGTAGATACTAATGTTTTTTTAAATATATAAAACACAGTATACAAAATATGCAAACATAGTTGCAACCTCTATACAAAGTTAATGATCACAGTTTTAGTAGCAATTTAAACACTTGAGAATGTTTTACAAGGTAATTGTATCTTAATACATCAATGCCTGCTGGCAGTATAGTGATATCTACTATCAATACAGTACAAGGGAACTGTTAATAATGTTATAATGTTACACAATAACAAAAACATGTACATACAAAATAAAAATATTTCAATAAAAATGAGTAAACGTTAACAGCAATTCACAACCTACTGGCCTGGCCAGACAACTCAAACAATATACTCACTACGCGTTTCTGGGTCACGCCCCTTCATAAGGTGTAGGAGTAGGTGAGTAGGATGCAACTACCTGTTAAATACTCAAAAGACAACCTATTTCCTGTTTGTTCAACCAATAGATTGTCTCTGGATAGTGATGTCGTGAACATAAATTTTTCCGTTCACGAACGGCGAACGCGAACTTCCACAAAAGTTTGAGAACGGGCGAACCGGGTGAACCGCCATTGACTTCAATAGGCAGGCGAATTTTAAAACCCACAGGGACTCTTTCTGGCCACAATAGTGATGGAAAAGTTGTTTCAAGGGGACTAACACCTGGACTGTGGCATGCCGGAGGGGGATCCATGGCAAAACTCCCATGGAAAATTACATAGTTGATGCAGAGTCTGGTTTTAATCCATAAAGGGCATAAATCACCTAACATTCCTAAATTGTTTGGAATAACGTGCTTTAAAACATCAGGTATGATGTTGTATCAATCAGGTAGTGTAAAGGTTACGCCCGCTTCACAGTGACAGACCAAACTCCCCGTTTAACGCACCGCAAACAACCGCAAACAGTCCATTTGCACAACCGCAAACTTCCCATTTGCACAAGGTTGGATACCAAGCTAGCCATGTCCCGTTCCTTCTCCTCACTGATGTAATTGAAGGTCTCTTCCTCCACCAAGCCATGTACAACACCGAAGGTCCCCGAAAGGTGACAACAAGCCCCCTGGGACGCCTGCTGTGTTTGGTCTTCCACCTCCTCAAAGCCACCTTCCTCCTCTGACTCCTCTTCTTCAGACTCCTCTCTCTGCATTGCCTCTCTCTGCATTATTATAAGGTGTGTTAAGTAGTACTATTCCTATTAGTTTAATCCCTGTTATGTCACCTATCAGGGGACGTGTATATGGCATCGATTTTAGGAACCGGGAGATGGAAAAAGATGCTTGGTCGGTCTTCCTACTTCAAATTTGGGGCACTGCGTGTGCAATCTAATGTGCCACCAGATAGGAGTGGTGTGTTAAGTAGTTCTATTCTTATCAGTTTAATCCCTGTTACATCCCCTATCAGGGGACATGTATATGGCATCGATTTTAGGAACCGGGAGATGGAAAAAGATGCTTGGTCGGTCTTCCTACTTCAAATTTGGGGCACTGCGTGTGCAATCTAATGTGCCACCTGATAGGAGTGGTGTGTTAAGTAGTTCTATTCTTATCAGTTTAATCCCTGTTACATCCCCTATCAGGGGACATGTATATGGCATCGATTTTAGGAACCGGGAGATGGAAAAAGATGCTTGGTAGGTCCTCCTACTTCAAATTTGGGGCACTGCACGTGCAATCTAATGTGCCACCAGATAGGAGTGGTGTTTTAAGTAGTACTATTCGTATCAGTTTAATCCCTGTTACGTCCCCTATCAGGGGACGTGTATATGGCATCGATTTTAGGAACTGGGAGATGGAAAAAGATGCTTGGTCGGTCCTCCTACTTCAAATTTGGGGCACTGCGCGTGCAATCTAATGTGCCACCAGATAGGAGTGGTGTGTTAAGTAGTTCTATTCTTATCAGTTTAATCCCTGTTACGTCCCCTATCAGGGGACGTGTATATGGCATCGATTTTAGGAACCGGGAGA
Source organism: Bombina bombina (assembly GCF_027579735.1). Classification (NCBI taxonomy): domain Eukaryota; kingdom Metazoa; phylum Chordata; class Amphibia; order Anura; family Bombinatoridae; genus Bombina; species Bombina bombina. Next base: position 254,761,525 of record NC_069504.1, on the reverse strand, counting down.
TGGAAAAAGATGCTTGGTCGGACCTCCTACTTCAAATTTGGGGCACTGCGCGTGCAATCTAATGTGCCACCAGATAGGAGTGGGGTGTTAACCTCTTAAGGACATATGACGGAATTTTTCCGTCATAAAACAATTGAGCAAACTGAAAGCTGTGTCCTTAAAGGGTTAAGTAGTTCTTTTCTTATCAGTTTAATCCCTGTTACGTCCCCTATAAGGGGACGTGTATATGGCATGGATTTTAGGAACCGGGAGATGGAAAAAGATGCTTGGTCGGTCCTCTTACTTCATATTTGGGGCACTGCGCGTGCAATCTAATATGCCACCAGATAGGAGTGGTCTGTTAAGTAGTATATTCTTATCAGTTTAATCCCTGTTACGTCCCCTATCAGTGTTGTTGTTTTTAAATGTACACTACTCTTACACCAGATATGAGTTGCACTGGTGTGACACTGTGCCCTGGAAGGCAGGCACTGAAACGAACACGTGTGAAGGAAACTGACTGCTATTATTTCACAGTCAAAAAAGTGTTGTTTTTTTTTAAATGTACACTACTGTTACAACGGATATGAGTGGTGGCACTGGTGTGACACTGTGCCCTGGCAGGCAGGCCCTGAAACGCACACGTGTGAAGGAAAATGACTGCTATTATTTCACAGTCAAAAAAGTGTTATTTTTTTTAAATGTACACTACTGTTACACCAGATATGAGTGGTGGCACTGGTGTGACACTGTGCCCTGGCAGGCAGGCACTGAAACGCACACGTGTGAAGGAAATTGACTGCTATTATTTCACAGTCAAAAAAGTGTTGTTTTTTCTAAATGTACACTACTGTTACAACAGATATGAGTGGTGGCACTGGTGGGACACTGTGCCCTGGAAGGCAGGCACTGAAACGCACACGTGTGAAGGAAACTGACTGCTATTATTTCACAGTCAAAAAAGCGTTGTTTTTTTCAATGTACACTACTGTTACACCAGATATGAGTGGTGGCACTGGTGTGACACTGTGCCCTGGCAGGCAGGCACTGAAACGCACACTTGTGAAGGAAACTGACTGCTATTATTTCACAGTCAAAAAAGTGTTGTTTTTTTAAATGTACACTACTGTTACAACAGATATGAGTTGCACTGGTGTGACACTGTGCCCTGGCAGGCAGGCACTGAAACGCACACGTGTGAAGGAAACTGACTGCTATTATTTCACAGTCAAAAAAGTGGTGTTTTTTTTAAATGTACACTACTGTTACACCAGATATGAGTGGTGGCACCGGTGTGACACTGTGCCCTGGCAGGCAGGCACTGAAACGCACACTTGTGAAGGAAACTAACTGCTATTATTCCACAGTCAAAAAAGTGTTTTTTTTTTTAAATGTACACTACTGTTACACCAGATATGAGTGGTGGCACCGGTGTGACACTGTGCCCTGGCAGGCAGGCAATGAAATGCACACGTGTGAAGGAAACTGACTGCTATTATTTCACAGTCAAAAAAGTTTTGTTTTTTTAAATGTACACTACTGTTACAACAGTTATGAGTGGTGGCACTGGTGTGACACTGTGCCCTGGCAGGCAGGCACTGAAACGGACACGTGTGAAAGAAACTGACTGCTATTATTTCACAGTCAAAAAAGTGTTGTTTTTTTAAATGTACACTACTGTTACAACAGATATGAGTTGCACTGGTGTGACACTGTGCCCTGGCAGGCAGTCACTGAAAAGCACACGTGTGAAGGAAACTGACTGCTATTATTTCACAGTCAAAAAAGTGTTTTTTTTTTTAAATGTACACTACTGTTACACCAGATATGAGTGGTGGCACTGGTGTGACACTGTGCCCTGGCAGGCAGGCACTGAAACGCACACGTGTGAAGGAAACTGACTGCTATTATTTCACAGTCAAAAAAGTGTTGTTTTTTTAAATGTACACTACTGTTACAACAGGTATGAGTGGTGGCACTGGTGTGACACTGTGCCCTGGCAGGCAGGCACTGAAACGCACACATGTGAAGGAAACTGACTGCTATTATTTCACAGTCAAAAAAGTGTTGTTTTTTTTAAATGTACACTACTGTTACACCAGATATGAGTGGTGGCACGGTTGTGACACTGTGCCCTGGCAGGCAGGCACTGAAACGCACACGTGTGAAGGAAACTGACTGCTATTATCTCACAGTCAAAAAAGCGTTATTTTTTTTTAAACGTACACTACTCTTACACCAGATATGAGTGGTGGCACTGGTGTGACACTGTGCCCTGGCAGGCAGGCACTGAAACGCACACGTGTGAAGGAAACTGACTGCTATTATTTCACAGTCAAAAAAGTGTTGTTTTTTTTAAATGTACACTACTGTTACAACAGATATGAGTGGTGGCACTGGTGTGACACTGTGCCCTGGCAGGCAGGCACTGAAACGCACACGTGTGAAGGAAACTGACTGCTATTATTTCACAGACAAAAAAGTGTTGTTTTTTTTAAATGTACACTACTGTTACACCAGATATGAGTGGTGGCACTGGTGTGACACTGTGCCCTGGCAGGCAGGCACTGAAACGTACACGTGTGAAGGAAACTGACTGCTATTATTTCACAGTCAAAAAAGTGTTGTTTTTTTAAATGTTTTAATCCATAAAGGGCATAAATCACCTAACATTCCTAAATTGTTTGGAATAACTCAGATATGAGTTGCACTGGTGTGACACTGTGCCCTGGCAGGCAGTCACTGAAAAGCACACGTGTGAAGGAAACTGACTGCTATTATTTCACAGTCAAAAAAGTGTTTTTTTTTTTTAAATGTACACTACTGTTACACCAGATATGAGTGGTGGCACTGGTGTGACACTGTGCCCTGGCAGGCAGGCACTGAAACGCACACGTGTGAAGGAAACTGACTGCTATTATTTCACTGTCAAAAAAGTGTTGTTTTTTTAAATGTACACTACTGTTACAACAGGTATGAGTGGTGGCACTGGTGTGACACTGTGCCCTGGCAGGCAGGCACTGAAACGCACACATGTGAAGGAAACTGACTGCTATTATTTCACAGTCAAAAAAGTGTTGTTTTTTTTAAATGTACACTACTGTTACACCAGATATGAGTGGTGGCACGGGTGTGACACTGTGCCCTGGCAGGCAGGCACTGAAACGCACACGTGTGAAGGAAACTGACTGCTATTATCTCACAGTCAAAAAAGCGTTATTTTTTTTTAAATGTACACTACTCTTACACCAGATATGAGTGGTGGCACTGGTGTGACACTGTGCCCTGGCAGGCAGGCACTGAAACGCACACGTGTGAAGGAAACTGACTGCTATTATTTCACAGTCAAAAAAGTGTTGTTTTTTTTAAATGTACACTACTGTTACAACAGATATGAGTGGTGGCACTGGTGTGACACTGTGCCCTGGCAGGCAGGCACTGAAACGCACACGTGTGAAGGAAACTGACGGCTATTATTTCACAGACAAAAAAGTGTTGTTTTTTTTAAATGTACACTACTGTTACACCAGATATGAGTGGTGGCACTGGTGTGACACTGTGCCCTGGCAGGCAGGCACTGAAACGTACACGTGTGAAGGAAACTGACTGCTATTATTTCACAGTCAAAAAAGTGTTGTTTTTTTAAATGTTTTAATCCATAAAGGGCATAAATCACCTAACATTCCTAAATTGTTTGGAATAACGTGCTTTAAAACATCAGGTATGATGTTGTATCGATCAGGTAGTGTAAAGGTTACGCCCGCTTCACAGTGACAGACCAAACTCCCCGTTTAACGCACCGCAAACAACCGCAAACAGTCCATTTGCACAACCGCAAACTCCCCATTTGCACAAGGTTGGATACCAAGCTAGCCATGACCCGTTCCTTGTCCTCACTGATGTCATTGAAGGTCTCTTCCTCCACCCAGCCATGTACAACACCGAGGGTCCCCGAAAGGTGACAACAAGCCTCCAGGGATGCCTGCTGTGTTTGGTCTTCCACCTCCTCAAAGCCACCTTCCTCCTCTGCCTCCTCTTCTTCAGACTCCTCTCTCTGCATTGCCTCTCTCTGCGTTATTATAAGGTGTGTTAAGTAGTACTATTCCTATCAGTTTAATCCCTGTTATGTCCCCTATCAGGGGACGTGTATATGGCATCGATTTTAGGAACCGGGAGATGGAAAAAGATGCTTGGTCGGTCCTCCTACTTCAAATTTGGGGCACTGCGTGTGCAATTTAATGTGCCACCAGATAGGAGTGGTGTGTTAAGTAGTTCTATTCTTATCAGTTTAATCCCTGTTACGTCCCCTATCAGGGGACATGTATATGGCATCGATTTTAGGAACAGGGAGATGGAAAAAGATGCTTAGTCGGTCCTCCTACTTCAAATTTGGGGCACTGCACATGCAATCTAATGTGCCACCAGATAGGAGTGGTGTGTTAAGTAGTTCTATTCTTATCAGTTTAATCCCTGTTACGTCCCCTATCAGGGGACGTGTATATGGCATCGATTTTAGGAACCGGGAGATGGAAAAAGATGCTTGGTCGGACCTCCTACTTCAAATTGTGGGCACTGCGCGTGCAATCTAATGTGCCACCAGATAGGAGTGGTGTGTTAAGTAGTTCTATTCTTATCAGTTTAATCCCTGTTACGTCCCCTATCAGGGGACGTGTATATGGCATTGATTTTAGGAACCGGGAGATGAAAAAAGATGCTTGGTCGGTCCTCCTTCTTCAAATTTGGGGCACTGCGCTTGCAATCTAATGTGCCACCAGATAGGAGTGGTGTGTTAAGTAGTACTATTCTTATCAGTTTAATCCCTGTTACGTCCCCTATCAGTGTTGTTGTTTTTAAATGTACACTACTGTTACACCAGATATGAGTTGCACTGGTGTGACACTGTGCCCTGGAAGGCAGGCACTGAAACGCACACGTGTGAAGGAAACTGACTGCTATTATTTCACAGTCAAAAAAGTGTTGTTTTTTTAAATGTACACTACTGTTACACCAGATATGAGTGGTGGCACTGGTGTGACACTGTGCCCTGGCAGGCAGGCACTGAAACGCACACGTGTGAAGGAAATTGACTGCTATTATTTCACAGTCAAAAAAGTGTTGTTTTTTTCTAAATGTACACTACTGTTACAACAGATATGAGTGGTGGCACTGGTGGGACACTGTGCCCTGGCAGGCATGCACTGAAACGCACACGTGTGAAGGAAACTGACTGCTATTATTTCACAGTCAAAAAAGTGTTGTTTTATTTAAATGTACACTACTGTTACACCAGATATGAGTGGTGGCACTGGTGTGACACTGTGCCCTGGCAGGCAGGCACTGAAACGCATACATGTGAAGGAAACTGACTGCTATTATTTCACAGTCAAAAAAGTGTTGTTTTTTTAAATGTACACTACTGTTACACCAGATATGAGTGGTGGCACTGGTGTGACACTTGCCCTGGCAGGCAGGCACTGAAACGCACACGTGTGAAGGAAACTGACTGCTATTATTTCACAGTCAAAAAAGTGTTGTTTTTTTTAAATGTACACTACTGTTACACCAGATATGAGTGGTGGCACTGGTGTGACACTGTGCCCTGGCAGGCAAGCACTGAAACACACACGTGTGAAGGAAACTGACTGCTATTATTTCACAGTCAAAAAAGTGTTTTTTTTTTTTAAAATGTACACTACTGTTACACCAGATATGAGTTGCACTGGTGTGACACTGTGCCCTGGAAGGCAGGCACTGAAACGCACACGTGTGAAGGAAACTGACTGCTATTATTTCACAGTCAAAAAAGTGTTGTTTTTTTAAATGTACACTACTGTTACAACAGATATGAGTGGTGGCACTGGTGTGACACTGTGCCCTGGCAGGCAGGCACTGAAACGCACACGTGTGAAGGAAACTGACCGCTATTATTTCACAGTCAAAAAAGTGTTGTTTTTTTTTTAAATGTACACTATTGTTACACCAGATATGAGTGGTGGCACTGGTGTGACACTGTGCCCTGGCAGGCAGGCACTGAAACGCACACGTGTGAAGGAAATTGACTGCTATTATTTCACAGTCAAAAAAGTGTTGTTTTTTTCTAAATGTACACTACTGTTACAACAGATATGAGTGGTGGCACTGGTGGGACACTGTGCCCTGGCAGGCATGCACTGAAACGCACACGTGTGAAGGAAACTGACTGCTATTATTTCACAGTCAAAAAAGTGTTGTTTTTTTTTAAATGTACACTACTGTTACACCAGATATGAGTGGTGGCACTGGTGTGACACTGTGCCCTGGCAGGCAGGCAGGCACTGAAACGCATACATGTGAAGGAAACTGACTGCTATTATTTCACAGTCAAAAAAGTGTTGTTTTTTTAAATGTACACTACTGTTACACCAGATATGAGTGGTGGCACTGGTGTGACACTGTGCCCTGGCAGGCAAGCACTGAAACGCACACGTGTGAAGGAAACTGACTGCTATTATTTCACAGTCAAAAATGTGTTTTTTTTTTAAAATGTACACTACTGTTACAACAGATATGAGTGGTGGCACTGGCGTGACACTGTGCCCTGGTAGGCAGGCACTGAAACGCACACGTGTTAAGGAAACTGACTGCTATTATTTCACAGTCAAAAAAGTGTTGTTTTTTTAAATGTACACTACTGTTATACCAGATATGAGTGGTAGCACCGGTGTGAAACTGTCCTGGCAGGCAGGCAATGAAATGCACACGTGTGAAGGAAACTGACTGCTATTATTTCACAGTCAAAAAAGTGTTGTTTTTTTAAATGTACACTAATGTTACAACAGTTATGAGTGGTGGCACTGGTGTGACACTGTGCCCTGGCAGGCAGGCACTGAAACGCACACGTGTGAAGGAAACTGACTGCTATTATTTCACAGTCAAAAAAGTGTTTTTTTTTAAAAATGTACACTACTGTTACAACAGATATGAGTTGCACTGGTGTGACACTGTGCCCTGGCAGGCAGGCACTGAAAAGCACACGTGTGAAGGAAACTGACTGCTATTATTTCACAGTCAAAAAAGTGTTGTTTTTTTTAAATGTACACTACTGTTACAACAGATATGAGTGGTGGCACTGGTGTGACACTGTGCCCTGGCAGGCAGGCACTGAAACGCACACGTGTGAAGGAAACTGACTGCTATTATTTCACAGTCAAAAAAGTGTTGTTTTTTTAAATGTACACTACTGTTACAACAGATATGAGTTGCACTGGTGTGAGACTGTGCCCTGGCAGGCAGGCACTGAAACGCACACGTGTGAAGGAAACTGACTGCTATTATTTCACAGTCAAAAAAGTGTTTTTTTTTTTTAAAATGTACACTACTGTTACACCAGATATGAGTTGCACTGGTGTGACACTGTGCCCTGGAAGGCAGGCACTGAAACGCACACGTGTGAAGGAAACTGACTGCTATTATTTCACAGTCAAAAAAGTGTTGTTTTTTTAAATGTACACTACTGTTACACCAGATATGAGTGGTGGCACTGGTGTGACACTGTGCCCTGGCAGGCAGGCACTGAAACGCACACGTGTGAAGGAAACTGACCGCTATTATTTCACAGTCAAAAAAGTGTTGTTTTTTTTTTAAATGTACACTATTGTTACACCAGATATGAGTGGTGGCACTGGTGTGACACTGTGCCCTGGCAGGCAGGCACTGAAACGCACACGTGTGAAGGAAATTGACTGCTATTATTTCACAGTCAAAAAAGTGTTGTTTTTTTCTAAATGTACACTACTGTTACAACAGATATGAGTGGTGGCACTGGTGGGACACTGTGCCCTGGCAGGCATGCACTGAAACGCACACGTGTGAAGGAAACTGACTGCTATTATTTCACAGTCAAAAAAGTGTTGTTTTTTTTTAAATGTACACTACTGTTACACCAGATATGAGTGGTGGCACTGGTGTGACACTGTGCCCTGGCAGGCAGGCAGGCACTGAAACGCATACATGTGAAGGAAACTGACTGCTATTATTTCACAGTCAAAAAAGTGTTGTTTTTTTAAATGTACACTACTGTTACACCAGATATGAGTGGTGGCACTGGTGTGACACTGTGCCCTGGCAGGCAAGCACTGAAACGCACACGTGTGAAGGAAACTGACTGCTATTATTTCACAGTCAAAAATGTGTTTTTTTTTTAAAATGTACACTACTGTTACAACAGATATGAGTGGTGGCACTGGCGTGACACTGTGCCCTGGTAGGCAGGCACTGAAACGCACACGTGTTAAGGAAACTGACTGCTATTATTTCACAGTCAAAAAAGTGTTGTTTTTTTAAATGTACACTACTGTTATACCAGATATGAGTGGTAGCACCGGTGTGAAACTGTCCTGGCAGGCAGGCAATGAAATGCACACGTGTGAAGGAAACTGACTGCTATTATTTCACAGTCAAAAAAGTGTTGTTTTTTTAAATGTACACTAATGTTACAACAGTTATGAGTGGTGGCACTGGTGTGACACTGTGCCCTGGCAGGCAGGCACTGAAACGCACACGTGTGAAGGAAACTGACTGCTATTATTTCACAGTCAAAAAAGTGTTTTTTTTTAAAAATGTACACTACTGTTACAACAGATATGAGTTGCACTGGTGTGACACTGTGCGCTGGCAGGCAGGCACTGAAAAGCACACGTGTGAAGGAAACTGACTGCTATTATTTCACAGTCAAAAAAGTGTTGTTTTTTTTAAATGTACACTACTGTTACAACAGATATGAGTGGTGGCACTGGTGTGAGACTGTGCCCTGGCAGGCAGGCACTGAAACGCACACGTGTGAAGGAAACTGACTGCTATTATTTCACAGTCAAAAAAGTGTTGTTTTTTTAAATGTACACTACTGTTACACCAGATATGAGTGGTGGCACTGGTGTGACACTGTGCCCTGGCAGGCAGGCACTGAAACGCACACGTGTGAAGGAAACTGACTGCTATTATTTCAAAGTCAAAAAGTGTTGTTTTTTTTAAATGTACACTACTGTTACAACAGATATGAGTGGTGGCACTGGTGTGACTCTGTGCCCTGGCAGGCAGGCAATGAAACGCACACGTGTGAAGGAAACTGACTGCTATTATATCACAGTCAAAAAAGTGTTGTTTTTTTTAAATGTACACTACTGTTACACCAGATATGAGTTTGTGGCACTGGTGTGACACTGTGCCCTGGCAGGCAGGCACTGAAACGCACACGTGTGAAGGAAACTGACTGCTATTATTTCACAGTCAAAAAAGTTTTGATTTTTTAAATGTACACTACTGTTACAACAGTTATGAGTGGTGGCACTGGTGTGACACTGTGCCCTGGCAGGCAGGCACTGAAACGGACACTTGTGAAAGAAACTGACTGCTATTATTTCACAGTCAAAAAAGTGTTGTTTTTTTAAATGTACACTACTGTTACAACAGTTATGAGTGGTTGCACTGGTGTGACACTGTGCCCTGGCAGGCAGGCACTGAAACGCACACGTGTGAAGGAAACTGACTGCTATTATTTCACAGTCAAAAAAGTGTTGTTTTTTTTTAAATGTACACTACTGTTACACCAGATATGAGTGGTGGCACTGGTGTGACACTGTGCCCTGGTAGGCAGGCACTGAAACGCACACGTGTGAAGGAAACTGACTGCTATTATTTCACAGTCAAAAAAGTGTTGTTTTTCTTAAATGTACACTACTGTTACAACAGATATGAGTTGCACTGGTGTGACACTGTGCCCTGGCAGGCAGTCACTGAAAAGCACACGTGTGAAGGAAACTGACTGCTATTATTTCACAGTCAAAAAAATGTTTTTTTTTTTTAAATGTACACTACTGTTACACCAGATATGAGTGGTGGCACTGGTGTGACACTGTGCCCTGGCAGGCAGACACTGAAACGCACATGTGTGAAGGAAACTGACTGCTATTATTTCACAGTCAAAAAAGTGTTGTTTTTTTAAATGTACACTACTGTTACAACAGATATGAGTGGTGGCACTGGTGTGACACTGTGCCCTGGCAGGCAGGCAATGAAACGCACACGTGTGAAGGAAACTGACTGCTATTATTTCACAGTCAAAAAAGTGTTGTTTTTTTTAAATGTACACTACTGTTACACCAGATATGGGTGGTGGCACCGGTGTGACACTGTGTCCTGGCAGGCAGGCAGGCAGGCAATGAAATGCACACATGTGAAGGAAACTGACTGCTATTATTTCACAGTCAAAAAAGTTTTGTTTTTTTAAATGTACACTACTGTTACAACAGTTATGAGTGGTGGCACTGGTGTGACACTGTGCCCTGGCAGGCAGGCACTGAAACGGACACTTGTGAAAGAAACTGACTGCTATTATTTCACAGTCAAAAAAGTGTTGTTTTTTTAAATGTACACTACTGTTACAACAGTTATGAGTGGTGGCACTGGTGTGACACTGTGCCCTGGCAGGCAGGCACTGAAACGCACACGTGTGAAGGAAACTGACTGCTATTATTTCACAGTCAAAAAAGTGTTGTTTTTTTTAAATGTACACTACTGTTACACCAGATATGAGTGGTGGCACTGGTGTGACACTGTGCCCTGGTAGGCAGGCACTGAAACGCACACGTGTGAAGGAAACTGACTGCTATTATTTCACAGTCAAAAAAGTGTTGTTTTTCTTAAATGTACACTACTGTTACAACAGATATGAGTTGCACTGGTGTGACACTGTGCCCTGGCAGGCAGTCACTGAAAAGCACACGTGTGAAGGAAACTGACTGCTATTGTTTCACAGTCAAAAAAGTGTTGTTTTTTTAAATGTACACTACTGTTACACCGGATATGAGTGGTGGCACTGGTGTGACACTGTGCCCAGGCAGGCACTGAAACGCACACGTGTGAAGGAAACTGACTGCTATTATTTCACAGTCAAAAAAGTGTTGTTTTTTTAAATGTACACTACTGTTACAGCAGATACGAGTGGTGGCACTGGTGTGACACTGTGCCCTGGCAGGCAGGCACTGAAACGCACACATGTGAAGGAAACTGACTGCTATTATTTCACAGTAAAAAAAGTGTTGTTTTCTTAAATGTACACTACTGTTACACCAGATATGAGTTGCACTGGTGGGACACTGTGCCCTGGCAGGCAGGCACTGAAACGCACACGTGTGAAGGAAACTGACTGCTATTATTTCACAGTCAAAAAAGTGTTGTTTTTTTTAAATGTACACTACTGTTACACCAGATATGAGTTGCACTGGGTGACACTGTGCCCTGGCAGGCAGGCACTGAAACGCAACGTGTGAAGGAAACTGACTGCTATTATTTCACAGTCAAAAAAGTGTTGTTTTTTTAAATGTACACTACTGTTACACCAGATATGAGTTGCACTGGTGACACTGTGCCCTGGCAGGCAGGCACTGAAACGCACACGTGTGAAGGAAACTGACTGCTATTATTTAACAGTCAAAAAAGTTTTTTTTTTTAAATGTACACTACTGTTACACAGATATGAGTTGCACTGGGTGACACTGTGCCCTGGCAGGCAGGCACTGAAACGCACACGTGTGAAGGAAACTGACTGCTATTATTTCACAGTCAAAAAATGTTGTTTTTTTTAAATGTACACTACTGTTACACCAGATATGAGTTGCACTGTGACACTGTGCCCTGGCAGGCAGGCACTGAAACGCACACGTGTGAAGGAAACTGACTGCTATTATTTCACGGTCAAAAAAGTGTTGTTTTTTATAAATGTACACTACTGTTACACCAGATATGAGTTGCAATGGGTGACACTGTGCCCTGGCAGGCAGGCACTGAAACGCACACGTGTGAAGGAAACTGACTGCTATTATTTCACAGTCAAAAAAGTGTTTTTTTTTAAATGTACACTACTGTTACACCAGATATGAGTTGCACTGGGGTGACACTGTGCCCTGGCAGGCAGGCACTGAAACGCACACGTGTGAAGGAAACTGACTGCTATTATTTCACAGTCAAAAAAGTGTTGTTTTTTTTAATTGTACACTACTGTTAGACAGATATGAGTTGCAATGGGTGACACTGTGCCCTGGCAGGCAGGCACTGAAACGCACACGTGTGAAGGAAACTGACTGCTATTATTTCACAGTCAAAAAAGTGTTGTTTTTTTTAAATGTACACTACTGTTACACCAGATATGAGTTGCACTGGTGACACTGTGCCCTGGCAGGCACTGAAACGCACACGTGTGAAGGAAACTGACTGCTATTATTTCACAGTCAAAAAAGTGTTGTTTTTTTTAAATGTACACTACTGTTACACAGATATGAGTGGTGCACTGTGACACTGTGCCCTGGCAGGCAGGCACTGAAACGCACACGTGTGAAGGAAACTGACTGCTATTATTTAACACAGTCAAAAAAGTGTTGTTTTTTTTAAATGTACACTACTGTTACACCAGATATGAGTTTGCACTGGGTGACACTGTGCCCTGGCAGGCAGGCACTGAAACGCACACGTGTGAAGGAAACTGACTGCTATTATTTCACAGTCAAAAAAGTTTTGTTTTTTAAAGGTACACTACTGTTACAACAGATATGAGTGGTGCACTGGTGTGACACTGTGCCCTGGCAGGCAGGCACTGAAACGCACACTGTGAAGAAACTGACTGCTATTATTTCACAGTCAAAAAAGTGTTGTTTTTTTTAAATGTACACTACTGTTACACAGTATGAGTTGCACTGGGTGACACTGTGCCCTGGCAGGCAGGCACTGAAACGCACACGTGTGAAGGAAACTGACTGCTATTATTTCACAGTCAAAAAAGTGTTGTTTTTTTAAATGTACACTACTGTTACACCAGATATGAGTTGCACTGGTGACACTGTGCCCTGGCAGGCAGGCACTGAAACGCACACGTGTGAAGGAAACTGACTGCTATTATTTCACAGTCAAAAAAGTGTTGTTTTTTTAAATGTACACTACTGTTACACAGATATGAGTTGCACTGGGTGACACTGTGCCCTGGCAGGCAGTCACTGAAAAGCACACGTGTGAAGGAAACTGACTGCTATTATTTCACAGTCAAAAAAGTGTTTTTTTTTTAAATGTACACTACTGTTACACCAGATATGAGTTGCACTGGTGTGACACTGTGCCCTGGCAGGCAGCACTGAAACGCACACGTGTGAAGGAAACTGACTGCTATTATTTCACAGTCAAAAAAGTGTTTTTTTTTAAATGTACACTACTGTTACAACAGATATGAGTGGTGCACTGGTGTCACTGTGCCCTGGCAGGCAGGCACTGAAACGCACACGTGTGAAGGAAACTGACTGCTATTATTTCACAGTCAAAAAAGTGTTGTTTTTTTTAAATGTACACTACTGTTACACCAGATATGGTGGTGCACCGGTGTGACACTGTGCCTGGCAGGCAGGCAGGCAGAAGAAATGCACACATGTGAAGGAAACTGACTGCTATTATTTCACAGTCAAAAAAGTTTTGTTTTTTTAAATGTACACTACTGTTACACAGTTATGAGTGTGCACTGGTGTGACACTGTGCCCTGGCAGGCAGGCACTGAAACGCACACTTGTGAAGAAACTGACTGCTATTATTTCACAGTCAAAAAAGTGTTGTTTTTTTTAAATGTACACTACTGTTACAACAGTATGAGTTGCACTGGGTGTGACACTGTGCCCTGGCAGGCAGGCACTGAAACGCACACGTGTGAAGGAAACTGACTGCTATTATTTCACAGTCAAAAAAAGTGTTGTTTTTTTTTAAATGTACACTACTGTTACACCAGATATGAGTGTGCACTGGTGTGACACTGTGCCCTGGTAGGCAGGCACTGAAACGCACACGTGTGAAGGAAACTGACTGCTATTATTTCACAGTCAAAAAAAGTGTTGTTTTTTCTAAATGTACACTACTGTTACAACAGATATGAGTTGCACTGGTGTGACACTGTGCCCTGGCAGGCAGTCACTGAAAAGCACACGTGTGAAGGAAACTGACTGCTATTGTTTCACAGTCAAAAAAGTGTTGTTTTTTTAAATGTACACTACTGTTACACGATATGAGTGGTGGCACTGGTGTGACACTGTGCCCAGGCAGGCACTGAAACGCACACGTGTGAAGGAAACTGACTGCTATTATTTCACAGTCAAAAAAGTGTTGTTTTTTTAAATGTACATACTGTTACAGCAGATACAGTGGTGGCACTGGTGTGACACTGTGCCTGCAGGCAGGCACTGAAACGCACACATGTGAAGGAAACTGACTGCTATTATTTCACAGTAAAAAATGTGTTGTTTTCTTAAATGTACACTACTGTTACACCAGGGGGTCGATCCAATATAAATCGTCGC